>NC_136619.1:13228290-13335790 GCF_933228915.1 Telmatherina bonti | reverse complement strand
TGTGAAGTGTTCAGAGTAAAGACGTTAGTATCCTGCTGAGGAGATTTACTCTGTATCGCTGCCTGTCGCAGTGAAGGAGCAGCTTTGTAGTTTCAGTCTACAGAAGGAGCTCTGCTACATCTGTGTCACATTTTCAGTCACTTAAAGCCAATCATGGATGTTGATAGTCTTTATGTAGCTGTCAGGCTTCTGGGTTTCCCTCCACCACCCGTCCTTAAGTAATTGACATTTATGCACAAAGTCACTTTGGATAAAAACAGCAGCTGATGTGTAAGTCTCATGGTAATTTCCATCTGATGTCGTGTCAGCTCTCATTAGCTCTCGAACTGTAAAGGGTCTCAGTGAGTCACCCTCTGCTGTCAGCCGCTAGCCTGCCAGCGACTTGCCCACGCCGAGTGTGAAGGCGAATTTGTAAGTCTCATTTCACTTCCCCTGTCACGAACGCTTCACCTCAGAGACCATCACTCCAACTTAAAACATGTTTTTAAAAGGACATAAGTTATTCTGTCGACACAAGTTCCTCCTGAAGTGTTACTGTAAATGTTCAACACGAGTGTTGATCTCATCTGGAGAGCTGGTGACCCAACCATCAGTCTGGTATCAAACAGGAGATCATCTCCAGAAAAGCAACACCGGAACTGAGTGGATGAACATGCAGAACGACTATTTTTATGCCTGTAACAATTTTAAATTTCTAAGATTGCTTTTCTGAGAAACAGCGATCAGTAAAAAAAATCATTTTTACTTCAGCAGTGTTTCTCTTTTTCTCAAATGTTGTTGCAGAAAAGGGCTGAAGTCAGTTTATACCATTCAGCTAAACGCTCATCAAAAATCTGCAAAGTGACAATATTTTTCTCAGGAGCAAACATTTACATTACAATACGGAATTGTACAATTTCGTGGCACTTATTTATAGGAAATAATCTGCAGAAGGTCATTATAATTCAACAACTCGATGCAAATTAGATTTCTGGAGTTTTCAGACTCCTGACATGTTCACGTGTCGTGCAGCAATTTCCAAAGCTGGAAAAAAAAAACAAAAGAGGAGCAAAGAGGCTGTAAACTTGTTAAGACTACGGACAGTAGTCTTAACATGTAAATCGCAAACTTCTATGTTTGTGACCCGCTAACCACTATAACTAATTTTTTTACTCCCGTAATCAGTACTGTGTCTGTATGCAGTCTTCTCTCTGACTCATTCCTTCTAATAGTTTTCTTAATATGCTCAAAAGTCAGTCAAAAACTCAGAGGCCGCAGGCAAAGAGCTTGTCCCATGATACACAAGCGCTGAGCACCCTGGCGGGGAGACTCTAATGTAGAACGACTGCTGGTAATGAATAATAAAGTCCAACTCTGGAGCTTTATGTGACTTTGCCAGAGGAAGAAAATTGGGACATAGATGCTGTATTATCATCTTTAACCTAAAATAGATCACATCAAAGCAAACAATACATGTCTGGAGATTAAGCAGAACAATCCAATATGAAAGGTGAATATCTAATAACCATTAAGAAACCTTCTTCACTCGTTCTATTAGAGGCAAAATGAAAACAAAATTAATAATGACTGATGTCTCACAATCTCACTTCCTTCCAGATGTTCCTGAAATTTTATGGCTATTTCCGTGACTATTGTTATGTGACTTTATTGTCAATCTACTACGTATGAAATCATCTCCAAACCCACCAGAGTCTGCACTTCGCAGAGTGGTGCATGTAGTTTTAAAGCTTCTGTATCTCGGAGCAAGCAGTATGATACCAACACTGTTATGTAGAACGGGTAGCTTTAATGACGATGACGGACTCAACAAAGGAAGTTGTAAAGAAGTTCAAAGCAGGACTGAGTAGATGAGTCGTAGATCTGAACAAGTTCTTCTGTTAAAAAATGTGTTTATTACATTAAATGGAAACTATAAGAAGTCAGACGTCGTGTAAAGAATCCACTGTATGAGAGCAGACTGGAAAGATGTATGGGAACCATCTGAACTCTGACTGGAATGAGACAAAACCGTCCCTGGACTTTTCTTTTCCCATCCGTTGTCTTACATTCAGTACAGGTCCTGCTTTGCTTTAACACTTTATCAATAAACGTATGTCTGTAACTTTAAATGATCATTTTTGTATCGATATGCCGTCAGTGGTTTAAACAAAAGAAAATTTAATCTTTAAATTAATTAAAATTTTATCTGTTTTTTGTGATTCAATAAAGTCCAATTATTGTTGCATTTTACTAGATTATGAAATCAGATGGCACTCAAAGTCCCGCACTCATTAAGCCGCCTTTAGTGGCATACTGTAGTTTTGATGAGCTTCTCCAGAAGCACCACATTCATAGCCTGGCAAGCCAGACTCTCTCGCTGTACCAGCGTAGAGTCTGGGGACTCACTCGCATCAACCAATTTCTAGGGCGGGACAAACAAGCACGGAGTAAACCGATCAGAAAAACTGCGGACGTGATGTCAGTAAAGCAGCAGCCTACAGTGTCCAGAAGTGTTCAGTAGAGCGAACGCAACAGAAGAAAATAAACATGGCGTGCAGTACAGAAGACATAAATGACCGATGTTGTTTTTGCTGTCAGTTGTTGAGGTTTTAAGGATTCGATAAGTTCCTGGTCATTCAAAACAGCATTTACGGCAAAAAGAAACCAACTCCTGCTGCGTTGGAGCGCCATCTTGAATGTTTTGAAGACTACCTGGTGATGCAAGGCAAGAGGCAGGAGTCTCCTCAGATCAACCAATCAGAGTGGCCGGTTTGTTTCAGACCGATGCGAATCTCCGTGAAGGGAAGGGACTCCAGACTGAGTCGCTCTGTATTTAATATATAGAGCGCTCCAGTCTGGCGTACCAGGCTAACACATTCATTTCTGTCTAGAGTTACATTAATTCCCTCATTAATTATGATGTGGGCTTCCGATTTCAACTCTGTGGTGGCCAGAGTTTAAAAGAGTTGAAATGAAAATGATGCTACACAAAGTCTTGAACCAGTGAATGAGCCTGATCGATCCTGACAATTGTTACGTTAGAGGACGTGTTTCATTGTCATGTTGGAATATCGCTGTGTCATCAGGGAAGAAACAAAACACTGATGGAATAACCTGCTTAGTCAGCAGGTTCAGGTCACAGCTGACCTCATTCACTGGGCTCATTATGTTGCTGAACCTGGACCTGAACGTAGACCTGAATGTAGACCTGAATATAAACCTGGACCTGAACGTAGACCTGAATGTAGACCTGAATATAGACCTGGACCTCAACATAGACCTGAACGTAGACCTGAACCTAGACCTGGACCTGAACGTAGACCTGAACATAGACCTGAACGTAGACCTGACCCTAGACCTGAACATAGACCTGAACATAGACCTGAACGTAGACCTGAACATAGACCTGGACCTAAACAAAGACCTGAACCTAGACCTGAACATAGACCTGAACATAGACCTGAACGTAGACCTGACCCTAGACCTGAACATAGACCTGAACATAGACCTGAACGTAGACCTGACCCTAGACCTGAACATAGACCTGAACATAGACCTGAACGTAGACCTGAATATAGACCTGGACCTGAACGTAGACCTGAATGTAGACCTGAATATAGACCTGGACCTGAACGTAGACCTGAATGTAGACCTGAATATAGACCTGGACCTCAACATAGACCTGAACGTAGACCTGAACCGAGACCTGGACCTGAACGTAGACCTGAACATAGACATGAACGTAGACCTGACCCTAGACCTGAATGTAGACCTGAATGTAGACCTGAACGTAGACCTGAACATAGACCTGGACCTGAACAAAGACCTGAACCTAGACCTGAACATAGACCTGAACATAGACCTGAACGTAGACCTGACCCTAGACCTGAATGTAGACCTGAATGTAGACCTGAACGTAGACCTGAACATAGACCTGGACCTGAACAAAGACCTGAACCTAGACCTGAACATAGACCTGAACATAGACCTGAACATAGACCTGAACGTAGACCTGAACATAGACCTGGACCTGAACAAAGACCTGAACCTAGACCTGAACATAGACCTGAACGTAGACCTGACCCTAGACCTGAACATAGACCTGAACATAGACCTGAACGTAGACCTGAATATAGACCTGGACCTGAACGTAGACCTGAATGTAGACCTGAATATAGACCTGGACCTGAACGTAGACCTGAATGTAGACCTGAATATAGACCTGGACCTGAACGTAGACCTGAATGTAGACCTGAATATAAACCTGGACCTGAACGTAGACCTGAACGTAAACCTGAACCTAGACCTAGACCTGAACGTAGACCTGAACGTAGACATGAACGTAGACCTGAACCTAGACATGAACATAGACCTGAACGTAGACCTGAACCTAGACATGAATATAGACCTGGACCTGAACGTAGACCTGAATGTAGACCTGAATATAGACCTGGACCTGAACGTAGACCTGAATGTAGACCTGAATATAGACCTGGACCTGAACGTAGACCTGAATGTAGACCTGAATATAAACCTGGACCTGAACGTAGACCTGAATGTAGACCTGAACCTAGACCTGGACCTGAACATAGACCTGAACCTAGACATGCACGTAGACCTGAACCTAGACATGAACATAGACCTGAACATAGACCTGAACCTAGACATGAACATAGACCTGAATGTAGACCTGAACCTAGACCTGAACATGGACATGAACATAGACCTGAACCTAGACCTGAACCTAGACATGAACATAGACCTGAACGTAGACCTGACCCTAGACCTGAACGTAGACCTGAACATAGACCTGAACGTAGACCTGAATATAGACCTGGACCTGAACGTAGACCTGAATGTAGACCTGAATATAGACCTGGACCAGAACGTAGACCTGAATGTAGACCTGAATATAGACCTGGACCTGAACGTAGACCTGAATGTAGACCTGAATATAGACCTTATCTGAACGTAGACCTGAATGTAGACCTGAATATAAACCTGGACCTGAACGTAGACCTGAACGTAGACCTGAACCTAGACCTAGACCTGAACGTAGACCTGAACGTAGACATGAACGTAGACCTGAACCTAGACATGAACATAGACCTGAACGTAGACCTGAACCTAGACATGAATATAGACCTGGACCTGAACGTAGACCTGAATGTAGACCTGAATATAGACCTGGACCTGAACGTAGACCTGAATGTAGACCTGAATATAGACCTGGACCTGAACGTAGACCTGAATGTAGACCTGAATATAAACCTGGACCTGAACGTAGACCTGAATGTAGACCTGAACCTAGACCTGGACCTGAACATAGACCTGAACCTAGACATGAACGTAGACCTGAACCTAGACATGAACATAGACCTGAACGTAGACCTGAACCTAGACATGAACATAGACCTGAATGTAGACCTGAACGTAGACCTGAACATGGACATGAACATAGACCTGAACTAGACATGAACATAGACATGAACATAGACCTGAACCTAGACATGAACATAGACATGAACATAGACCTGAACTAGACATGAACATAGACATGAACATAGACCTGAACCTAGACATGAACGTAGACCTGAACCTAGACCTGAACATAGACATGAACATAGACATGAACATAGACCGGAACCTAGACAGGAACATAGACATGAACATAGACCTGAACATACACCTGAACCTAGAATTGAACATAGACCTAAACATAGACCTGAACGTACACCTGAACCTAGACCTGAACCTAGACCTGAACCTAGACCTGAACGTACACCTGAACCTAGACCTGAACGTAAACCTGAACCTAGCCCTGAACCTAGACCTGAACTTAGACCTGAACGTAGACCTGAACCTAGACCTGAACAAAGACCTGAACGTACACCTGAACCTAGACCTGAACATAGACCTGAACCTACAACTGAACCTGAACCTGGACCTGGACCTGAACGTAGACCTGAACCTAGACCTGAACATAGACCTGAACGTAGACCTGAACCTAGACCTGAACATAGACATGAACATAGACCTGAACGTACACCTGAACGTACACCTGAACCTAGACCTGAACCTAGACCTGAACATAGACCTGAACCTAGACCTGAACAAAGACCTGAACGTACACCTGAACCTAGACCTGAACATAGACCTGAACCTACAACTGAACCTGAACCTGGACCTGGACCTGAACGTAGACCTGAACCTAGACCTGAACATAGACCTGAACGTAGACCTGAACCTAGACCTGAACATAGACATGAACATAGACCTGAACGTACACCTGAACGTACACCTGAACCTAGACCTGAACCTAGACCTGAACATAGACCTGAACCTAGACCTGAACATAGACCTAAACGTAGACCTGAACATAGACCTGAACGTAGACCTGAACATAGTCCTGAACATAGACATGAACATAGACATGAACATAGACCTGAACATAGTCCTGAACATAGACATGAACGTAGACCTGAACATAGACCGGAACCTAGACCTGAACATAGACATGAACATAGACATGAACATAGAACTGAACATAGACCTGAACGTAGACCTGAACATAGTCCTGAACATAGATCTGAATGTAGACCTGAACCTAGACCTGAACCTAGACATGAACATAGACCTGAACCTAGACCTGAACATAGACATGAACATAGACCTGAATGTAGACCTGAACATAGACATGAACGTAGCCATGAACATAGACCTGAACATAGACCTGAACGTAGACCTGAACATAGACCTGAACCTAGACCTGAACATAGACATGAACATAGACCTGAACATAGACCTGAACATAGACATGAACCTAGACCTGAACATAGACATGAACATAGACCTGAACCTAGACCTGAACATAGACCTGAATGTAGACCTAAACGTAGTCCTGAACATAGACCTGAATGTAGACCTAAACGTAGTCCTGAACATAGACCTGAATGTAGACCTAAACGTAGTCCTGAACATAGACCTGAATGTAGATCTAAACGTAGTCCTGAACATACCTGAATGTAGACCTAAACGTAGTCCTGAACATAGACCTGAATGTAGACCTAAACGTAGTCCTGAACATAGACCTGAATGTAGACCTAAACATAGTCCTGAACATAGACCTGAATGTAGACCTAAACGTAGTAGGCTACATAGTTTAAAAATGTATTTAGCATGACTGAATAAGCTTTATATAAATACAAGTCCATTCACCAGTCCATTCCAGTCCAGTCTTTTCGGTCCCCAGCAAACAGAAACCATTGTCTCCAGTTAGCCTCACTGCTGAGTGGTTTTCTCATGTCTACTCAGCTGTCCAGTCCCAGTCCCTGGCGTTCCCTTTATATTTTACATGTGGAAATTCTCTTACTTTCACTATTTATGGGCGGCTCTTACCTATTTGCTAAAGTAAATGCAGGAAGTGACTTTTTTTTCAAACAGGCATATGTATGTACAGAAGAACCACCAGCATACTGATCAGAGAGAGTGAATCCCATTACTACTCCATTACTGAGAGGTTGCCATGTCTTCTAAATGGTAGTCGGGATGTTTGGAGTCTGTGCTCAGCAGTCATTGATGGTGGCAGTGGACTTTAAATGCACCTCCCCAGCACTTTAATGTCCAACAGCAGATGGCATCGTCCATCATTTATACCGCCAGCAGTCATCACTGATAGTTATAGAAAACTAAGTGAGCCTTTACCAGGAATGATATATGTTTTGTGATTAAAAATAAAGAGCACGCATAGAAAAAAATGCTGATCATCCTCCTTTGAGGAACACTTTTGCTACAAATTCCTGCCATGTCACATCTCCCATACCCTGAAGATCCCATTAGAGTGATTAGAAAAGTTGGTTTCTCTCTACAAACTCAGAAGATGCCTGCAATAAGAGTAGGAGTTATTGTGCACAGCCTTCGCATGCACATCCATTTTTCTAATTACTCAAATAGCAGAGAAGCTCTTTTTTTCCAGCACCCTCCTGCTTCACGTCCACACATAATCACAGCCAGCAGCCGCTGTTACAGAGAACGTGGATGTGGGATGAAAAAAATGATCCATATATGGGCATAAACTGAAGACAGGAAGCTGGCTTCCCGAACAAAAACAGCACATCTCGTGACAAACTGAAAGTCCAAGAAACATCAAACCCACCTCCCTGAAAAAGCCTCTCATTGATGCCTTCTGGCAGTGTTGCAGCAGAGCCAGAGAGGGCAAAGCGTGGGCGCACAGCCAATTTGCTGCACTCTGCCTGTTTGCTCTGCAGTCACTAACAAGAAAGTCACCATGACTAACAACAGTGGAAAACTCGCAAATGGGAGAGCTGATTAGACGTCAGATTCCTTCATGGTAAAACATGATGTGTGTTTTTATATGACTGTGTGCATACTTTCCTACACGTTAACCCAAATGAGGGAAAAGACTTTGGAAACTTTTTTTTGTTACATTCATGTGATATTTTCACTGAAACTAACAACTCCAAAAAGTAACCAGCTAAAATAAACTCAGGTTACAGTCACATAACACAGAAATGTGCACGCACAAACACACACAGGTAAACACACGTGACTCCACACGGATAAATAAAATATTTGTACAAACAGAAACAACGTGCATGTCTTACTCTCTAACTGGTGTTTACAGTGAAATATTGTGACAACAGGGGGTCTCAGATATGCTGTGCACGCGCGCGCACACACACACTCAGCATGTGCAAATGTCTGTTTTAGTAATGTCTCTAAATGTTTTATGAAAACATTTTCATGTGAATGTCCTCAGCTTTTATCCATTTTTCTGGTAGATTTCATTTCCTGTTTGAGACTGATTGAAGTGAATCTTCATTACTGACTCCAGCTCAGTTTCCTTCTCTAATATCCATTTGACATGAAGCCTGTTTAAATCCTGTTACCGCAACATTTAGGCTCACTAACGATCAGATTATTTACACTTCTTAGAAAGAGTCACTGTTTACTCCTGAGGCATGATTACCCTGCAGTGTTGTTACGTAAAAGGTGGAAATGTCTTTTGTCTTATGTATAAGACATTTCCACCTTTTACCTAACAACACTGCAGCATTTTGATCAATAGACAACAAACAAACTAGTTTTCTCTTAATTAAAAGTTCCTATATTTAACATTTAGGATGATCTAAAACTAGAAATATAATATAATCTTATAAAAGCTACAGTTTGTCTTTATTTATCACTTAAAAAGGGGAATCGTTGAACTATGAAGGCAGTTTCATTATTTTAAACACATCAATATTGAATTTATATCAGAAAGCACCGCTGACTGTCTCTCTGGCCGCTCTGCACCATCTTGTAGCAGAAGCTCCGAAGCAACCGCATAGTCAGGATGTTTACATGCAGAGTTGTGGTTTAATGTGACCACTGTTCCAGTCTCATTATAAATGCTTGACAGAAGAATCAGGCTGTTTAACCCAGTGTGTCCGACACTGCTGTGAACAGTGAGGGAGAGGGAGGGAGAAGCACTGAAGAGTTTCTGCCACTTCTAACATTTTCTTTGGGAAAACATGAAAAAAGTCAAATTTAATCCAAACATGTTGATTCATGTCATGTCTTGTTGTAAAACCTAATTTTATTAGACAAGCATGTATGTCTAAGGACATTATTGTCTTTGTGTGTTCAGTGCAGCTTAACCCTCTGATGCATGAATTATTAACAATCAATGCCACATTTTCTTTAAATGCAATATTTTACTCCTACAGACATGTTAGAGATGCTTTTCTTTGTCTTGTCTATTATTTGACTTTGATTTAGTTTATTTATCTTTTTCATTCTATAGAAATATTTATAAAATATTATGCTGATATATATATATATATATATATATATATACACACATATATATATAATTAGAAATGTTCTATAAAAATTGACTACTATCATTTTCTTGTCCTGTTTATCACTGAGGTAAAGTTGGTAATTACATGTACTTCTATGTATGGAATTTTATTCTATATTAGTTTATTCTCCAGTGAGCGGCAGCATGTTGGGTGACTCTTCTAAATGTCCACTAAAGTGAAAATATAACAAATCTACCATCCTCACCTATATAAATACAAGAAAACAGCCTTTAATCTGTGTCCACAGTGGACATGATGCATCGAAGGGCTATGACCTGAATACACAATTATTATTTAAGTTAAGTTCTTCAGACTGTTTAGTGAGGCAACAAGTGTCATGTTGACCTGATGGAATAATGTGCATTAGTGAGCGCTCATAAGGAAAACTTACTCTGCAGACACAATTACTGTGTTCCTCTGCACCACCTAACAGCAGCTCCAGATGTTAATTAACAAAGTCTTGCTCGTCTGAGCCTCAGAGGGACGTTAATGAGCAATCTGCTGTCTTCACACGTGTTTTTTTTTTTACATTATATGCATCCAAAAATGATCATCGTCTACCTTTTTCAGCTTTCTTTTAGTTGGACTCAGCTGTCTGGTGTAGGTGGTGGTGGTGTCCGGCTCCCAGTCAATCTGCTGGCAGGGGAGCTCCACAAGCCCGAGCGCAGCTTCTCTTAGGCCTGAGAAGTCCCTGCTGTAGACAACCAGCCTCAAGGTGCAGGTGCGCAGCTCCTCCACCGTTCCCACCTGCAGCACAAAGCTCTGGTTGTGGAGATCTGGGCTGAGGCTGCGCCGCCGGGAGGTCGTGTGATGAGGGGAGGGGCAAAGAGGTGGAAGGCTGGCCCGGACGAATACGCCGCTGCGCCTCCTATAGTCCCCTGAGAGCCCCAGGATGCTGACCATTAGAGTGCCACAGGTGGAAGAGAAGAGCAGGGAGAAGTCCAGGAGAGGAGCTGGCTTGGAGGAGATGGACAGAGAGTTTGAGCCATACTGGGATGGACAAGGCTCCCCATGTTGGGTGGTAGCTCTGCCAGTGCCGGAAGTCAGGTGGCTCTTCTCACTGTAAGCAAAGCTTTCACCGCCCACAGTGCTGCGGCGACCCATCGCACGGCGGGATTTGGACACAAAACTCAGCCTAGTGATGGACGGGAAAGAGGCTCGACCATGAGTTGGTGCTTTAATGGGTGAGCTGGGAGCAGTGGGAGTGCTGAGGCGCCGCATCGGGAAGGAAGACCGAGGAGACTGCACTCGCTCAGCTGACCGGGTCGGGCTCAGGTCAAAGGGCAAAGCAGTGAGGTCATCTTCAGAGGGGGAAGAGCTGCTTTTAGAGGAAGGAAAGTCCATGACCTCCCCATCCAGCTCCTCATACTGCTGTTTGACAGGCTGCGTACATGGAGAATGTCTCAACGTCACCGTCACACTCTCAGCAGGATGAGCCGACAAGAAAACAGCCTCCTTGTCTCCTGATGACATGTTCTTCTTTCTGCGACAGCAAAGGATGCAGCCGAGAACCAGACAGTAGCAGAACACTGCCAGACCCACAGCTAGCAGGATCTGCAGATGGACTATAAAACAGTAAACAGTTAGTCAGCTTCGTGGAAAATGAATGAAAGACTTGTGAACAAATGAAGGAACAGAGACAAATCAGAGCAGCTTCAGAAATTAAAAAAAGTTGGATTTATTGGAAAAATCCCTGCACTAAATCCTTTTCTTGTTGTGCCTGCTCTGTGGCCATAATGGGATTAAAGAGGAAATGTTACAATAATTGTATAAATAATATCATTGCAGTTGCTGCTTTGATCCCAAACAACAGCAGCACATCGCTGCTCTTTGCGCTGGCAATCAAATCGTGCGTGTTTATCCTTCCAGCACTTTTCCTCTTATCAATTCAGGCGTGTCAGAATGAAGTTTGATGTAAATATTTCAGTACTTTTCTGTATTTTGCTTTAAGTCATTCAAATCCCCTGAAGTTGACCTTTGCATTCAGAATCAACGTCTTTTTAAACACGAAGTCATGAATGGATTATCAGACTGAACAGAAACTGGAGGTCATTTGATGTGGCAGAATGGGGGTGCATGACTCATCAGACACTGCTGAATGGTTGAAGTGATCAGTGTGATGTAAATTAGATGCAGTTATTCATTGATAAAAATAACTTAGATATATTTGTATCAACTATTACCCTGAGGTGCATGAGAGGAGACACCTTGCATGTAAAACCTCAAGGCAATTAGAGCATAAAAACGCTTAAATTTACATCTTAAATCTACAAAAAGCCTCAAGATGAGATCACCATTGAAGCAAGAGCGAGCTGTCTGTCAGTGCAGACCCATTTGGAGCCGGTCAGGGTTCCTGTCCAGCAGCAGGCGGCTGCTTACAGCCTCCATTAGGAGATGAAGGTGCAGAGCAGCAGTGAATCACTGCTGCATCAGTGATGCTGCAAAATCATTTTTGGGAAAATAAAGCTGGCGGATCCCTTTGCAGAATCAGTCACTGAACAGTATAGAAAGAAATGATGAAACTATGGCAGGGACCAGTCCAGCATTTAGGATTTTTTTAGCCATTAGAGTTGAATGTTTTTTCTGACTAAAGCAGCTAAAAGTGTTTAAAATTCCTGAAACAAACATTGTTGTCATTTTTTCTCAAACTAACAAAACTTTTCATCCTCATTCAAATGTTGTTTCATTAAAGTATGGAGCAGCTCCATGATGTCTACTTGCAGCCTCTCGCTGCAACTTCAGAATAAAACTGTCCACTCTTCACCGCGTTTTCTGTCCACGAGGAGGAGGCAGGTGCGGATTTTTCTCCTTTCACTTCACTTAAACCTCCGCAGATAATTATAGAAACTGAACTATATAGAGCCATACTGAACAGAAGTAGTGAGAGTGATAAAAAAGAAAGCATGTCCTACCTGCCAGAGCGTACTGCGACATGTTCCCGGTGCGCCGCGCCGCGGACTGCGTCAGTGTGCGCAGTGCATCGCCTGTGCTCACAGATCTGATGCTTTCCAGCCAGCAGCTCCACGCGCTGATTGACTTTATTATTTTAGCTGTACGACAGAGGGATGAAATGTCCCGCCTTCTCCTGAAAAGCTGTTCAACCAGCTTGGATTTTAATCAGTTCTTATCAGATCACTTGTTCTTCATTTATTTTCTTTTATTGTTTGTGTATTTTGTACGTTTTGTAACTTGTTGTTGCCCCTTCACCACTTTAGTTTTGTTCTGCTTTGTGTTTATTGGTTTGTTTCCATTTACCAGTTTGGATTAAACAAAGTACATTTACACATCCACTGCGTTTGTTTGTTGTCTGTAAAGGTTCAGTGTTGCATCTGCTTCAGAATTCTGCTTCTGTGCCAAATCCATCAGAACATTTTCAATGTTAAAATATGATTTTAATCATTAATCTCTTTTATTTCTCTGGAGTATCAGACTATTGTCATTCACACACATTCCTCTATAAGCAACCTTTTTTGTAACAGTAGATTGTATTTAGTTAATGTTGCATCGTGGCCGAAATAAAGGTGCAACACCTCTCAAATTCTTAGCTCCTTTTATTCTTTTCTTACGCACATGTTACACACACGGTTCTTCTCCATGCTGCATCTCTTATTCGTGCCGTTCTTCTGCATAACATGGCTTACACAACATAACATAAAGGCAAGGTCGCCCTCTACTGGTGTAGCGTATAATACACATAACTATAACTAAATATACCCAATAATCTCCACGATACCACATCTCCCCCACCTTTAAGCAAAAACCTGTCCGGGCTACATAAAACACATACTCTTAACAAGAATAGCATTCATGTATAATACAAACACAAAATGACTTAGCTCAAGACTAAGCAATAAGAATGATGAATAACATTCTAATAAACAAAATCCTTAAGGTGCCCAGGAGCACGTCTCTCTCTCTGAGAACGTCTTAACTCTGGCTCTGGGGGTAACACTTCCTCTGCCTGAATAGTCGAAGCAGGGGGTATCCCTGGCTCTACCTCTAAACTAGAACTCTGTTGTTCCAACATTAGCGGTTTGTACATTTCAGGTAAAGTAACATTAGACGTAGTGTCTGGAAACAACGCCCTCTCTTTCTCAACCTTTAGCTCGGGATCAGGTAATCTAAGTCTGACCTGATCTACATGCCTTTTCACAACTTGACCCGTACCTACATGAACAGTATAAGATAGCGGTCCTGAACAGTCATGAATAACACCAGGAATCCATTTCGGTCCATAGGAATAGTTCCTGATGAGTACATCATCTCCTGAGGTAAATCCTCTTCCTTTACTGTGTGCGTCGTGACCCTCTTTCTGTTTCAGTTGCTTTCGTTGAACTTTGGCCTTGACATCCGGAACCATCAAGTCCAACGCTTGAGAAACACGACCCATTATCAGACACTAGCATTTTCGGTAATCCAAAAATACTGAAACTTTGTCTGAGTTTTTCAATAGTGATCTGGGAGGTGCAAGAGTTTGTTGGATACACGTCCAGCCACTTTGAATGAGCGTCCACAATCACTAGAAACATCTCTCCCAGGAACGGTCCCGCGTAGTCCACATGAATTCTTGACCACGGGGACTCAGGCCATTCCCACGGGTGTAATGGTGCATGGGCAGGAGCTTTCTGATGCGCCTGACACTCATGACATGCCTGAACAGTTCTCTCTACATCCTGATCCATGCCTGGCCACCACATGTACGATCTAGCCAGCCCTTTCATTTTAGTCATCCCTGTGTGAGCTTGATGCAATAGTTTGAGCATTCTTTCTCTTCCTCGTGTAGGGATTACTATCTAGCTCCCCAGAGAACACAGCCATCTCTTACGCTTAACTCCATTCTTCTCTGGTAGAAAACTTTGAGGTTTGAATCATGAACTGTAGGCCACCCTTTTAGAAGGTACTCATGTACTTGTGACAAAACAGCATCCTTAGCGGTCCACCGCTTTATTTGATCCGCTTGTATCAATGGCTCATCTAATATATCATTAGAACTTGCTCAGTCCTCTCCTCCTTTCTTAGTTTGACTGGAACTGGCAATCTGCTCAAAGCGTCAGCGTTTGCGTGATGT
Source organism: Telmatherina bonti (assembly GCF_933228915.1). Lineage (NCBI taxonomy): Eukaryota > Metazoa > Chordata > Actinopteri > Atheriniformes > Telmatherinidae > Telmatherina > Telmatherina bonti. The sequence continues at coordinate 13,320,877 of NC_136619.1, read as the reverse complement.
TTGCCTGGTCTGTAGACAATGCTGTACTTGTATGCGCTGAGTTTCACAGCCCACCTTTGCACTCTTGGTGATCCCAGTTGGGGTATTGGCTTCTTTTCGTTAAACAGATAAATCAGCGGCTTGTGATCTGTATAAATCACGAAGTTTCGTCCGTACAAATATTTGTGGAATCTTTCAATCCCAAATATGATAGCGAGCCCTTCCTTATCCAACTGAGAGTATCTTGTCTCAGCAGGTTGTAAAGTACGGGAAACAAACCCAATCGGTCTCTCACTTCCATCTTCCATGACGTGTGATAATACTGCACCTATTCCATAAGGCGAAGCATCACATGCCAAAACCAGCTCTCTGTCAGCTGAGTAATGTACCAAAACATCTGATGTGTTTAGCATGTCTTTTGCGTTTTGGAAGACCTCATCTCGCTCTTTGGTCCATTTCCATTGAACATCCTGTCTCAACAGTTCATGCAATGGTGCCAACTTAGTTGCAAGGTTCGGCAGGAACTTGTTGTAATAGTTTAACAGTCCCAAGAACGACTTGAGCTCTGTAACATTCGTTGGGGCAGGGGCCTCCTGGATCGCTTTGACCTTTTCCTGCACTGGGTGTAATCCTTGTGCATCTACTCTGTACCCTAAGTACTCCACTTCATCCTGAAGAAAGGAACACTTGTTTCGTCTGAGACGGAGACCCGCCTCCTCCAGTCTCTTAAGCACCATGTCCAAGTTCTTGAGGTGATCAGCTTGGTTCACTCCACTGACCAAAATGTCATCCAAATACACCGCGACCAGAGGAACTCCACTTAAAAGACTCTCCATCGTCCTCTGGAATATGGCCGGAGCGGAGGCCACACCAAACGGTAGTCTGTTGTAGGTGAATAATCCTCTGTGCGTGTTCACTGTGAGGTATTTCTTGGACTCTTCATCCATGAGTATTTGTTGATAAGCATGACTCATGTCTAACTTGGAAAACTGCTTTCCCTTAGCAAGTGCATTGAACAAGTCATCTACTCTGGGTATTGGATACTGCTCTAACGATGACACGGTGTTTACTGTTAGTTTGTAATCTCCATTCAATCTGACTGTACCCACTGGTTTCAGAATGGGAACTACCGGAGCAGCCCATTCTGAATATTTCACAGGTGTGATAATGTCCTCTTCTAACAGTCTGTCAATTTCCTCATCCACTTTAGCTCTCATAGCATAAGGAATGGATCTGGGGTGGAAGAAGCGTGGAACTGCATTTCCTTTCACGTGGAGGGTAGCTCTGGTACCTTTCAACGTTCCCAGTTCTTCCTTGAAAACTTCTTCATGTTGGCATAGCACCTCGAATACTATGTACTTGACGGGCTTTGTCTCGGGTTTTTATTTCTGTCCAATCCAGTTGAATGTCCTCCAGCCAGCCTCGGCCTAATAAGGTAGGTCCATCTCCTTTTACGACCACTAGTGGAAGCTTGGCTCTTTGCTTACGGTACTTGACCTGGACTTGAGCTGTTCCCACTACTGTCACTGGATGTCCTGTATAAGTCTCTAACTTAATCCTCACTGGTCTGATGGTAGGACTTTCCCCTGATTTCCACATTGTTTTAAATGTTTTCTCACTCATCACGGTAAGACTGCAACCCGTATCAATCTCAAAAGTCACTCTTTTACCATTTATTTTCATACTCTCCATGTATGGCTCAACTTTTCTCAGAGATCTTTCACTCATGCTCCCTAGCTGGAACTTCATTCTTTGTAATGTGAAAGAATCTTCCTCCGAACTCTCCGAGTTACTTTCCTCAAGCCTATCTTTAACATTATGTGATCGATAGCCTGAACGAGCTTGCTCCTTTTTAACACCAGGTTTAGCATTTCCCTTTCCCTTGGTTTTATTCCGACAAGCTTTGGCAATATGGCCCACTTTTCCACATGCATAACATTTCTCCTGTTTGAACTTACATTCAGATCCCTTGTGTTTTCCTTTACACCGGTAACACTCTGGAACTCTGTCTCTCGTGAACGTCTCTTTGTTCATCTTGAAGCACTTCGCTGCTACTCTTGGATTTTGGAGGTCATGTGCATTCTTATTTGCAGTTTCCGCAGCCACGGCAATAGATAAGGCTTCCTCACAGGTTAACTCTGCTTCTGCTAGGAGTCGTCTTTGGATACGGTCGTCATTAATTCCACACACGATCCTATCTCGCAACTTTTGCTCTAGCGTGTTAGCATAATTACAGTCCTGTGCCAGTCTACGCAGTTCAGCTACATAATCCACGACTGATTCATTTGGCTTCCTACTGCGGGAATCAAACTTGTACCTCTGGACGATTTCACTTGGCTTTGGTTCGAAGTGGTTTTTCAGCAACGATACCAACTCTGTGTAAGTCTTCTCTTTTGGTTTACTCGGGCTGAGGAGATTCCGTATTAATCTGTAGGTAGATGCGCCGACCACACTGAGGAGTATAGCTCTCTGCTTGTCTCCATTATCAATCTCATTGGCCTCAAAAAACTGATCCATTATCTCACAGTATTCTTCCCAGCTTTGATTCTTAGCATCAAACGCCGCTAGAGTGCCGATGGTCGCCATCTTGTCTGTACCTCCCGGGGCTCTCCTCCCTCACCCTTAAGACTTTAGCACGACAGCCACGTCCTCAAAAACATCCTCGTCGGGGATCCATCTGTGTCGCCAAAAACATCCTCGTCGCCAAAAAGATGTTGCATCGTGGCCGAAATAAAGGTGCAACACCTCTCAAATTCTTAGCTCCTTTTATTCTTTTCTTACGCACATGTTACACACACGGTTCTTCTCCATGCTGCATCTTTTATTCGTGCCGTTCTTCTGCATAACATGGCTTACACAACATAACATAAAGGCAAGGTCGCCCTCTACTGGTGTAGCGTATAATACACATAACTATAACTAAATATACCCAATAATCTCCACGATACCACAGTTAATAATCGGTTATTTATTATATCAGTGTGATGCACCTATCAGAGCAGGGGCTGATATGTGATGGCGGTAGAGTCTAAAAAAAAAAAAAAACTAAAAAAAAACAGAGACAGGTATTGTGTTTATTTAAAATGGTGGATGAGCTGGAAGGAACAAGATCTGGGTCTGTGGATCAATTGGAAGTTTGTTCATCTTGAGTTGGTCTCAGTGTTCAAAGGTGGGTCCCAGAGTTAAACTGCTGATGTGTTTTATTTTGAGTTCTCTGGTGGATTTCTGGTAGTCACTATTAAAATAGCATCAGTCTATCTTATAATAAAACAGTACCATTGTGTGCAAACTCCTACACGCAGGGCCGGATTAAAAGTGCACAGGCCCCTGGGTCTAGAGTGCCCCCCCCCCCCCCCCTTTTTTACAGAGAGCCAAGATGTGGAAATATGAACTCTCCTGATATCAGAACCATCGCTGCAACAAAACTTTATGAATGACCCACAACTCCTCCATCATCTAACTGTATCACAAGTTTTACATTCGTTTTAATTCATGTCTAACTAGTTGAAAAAATATATGAAATATTTTTAATTATATCTCTACCATAATCTGTTGCAGCTCCACTTAATTTAAAGTTAAAGTTTGGTTTTACTGGAAAGTTTAGTGGCAGATGAATCCGAACATTATTACAGTTTAATTATTAGTTTCTTACAGTCCAAATAAAAGGTGAACAAGCCGGTACATTGCATGGCCACTGGAGGGCAGACACTGAACATGATCTAATTTCACAGAATATGTCTAAAAAGCTGCTCTGTGTCAATCCAAACTCGACCAGGTCTGTGAAAGGTCATAAAATTCATTTTTCTTTTGTTTATCTGATTTTTTTAAATGTTATTTATATAGGTTTTTTAAGAAAAAAAGAAAAAGAAAAAAAAGGCAATGTTGGTGTGTGGTGTGCCCTGTAATTTTGTGAGATAAATAAATGTACCTTGGCTTGAAAAGGGTTTAAAAACACTGGTCTAATTATTAGTTTCTTACAGTTCAAATAAAAGGTGAACAAGCCTGAACATTGCATGGCCACTAGAGGGCAGGCACTGAACATGGTTTGTAGTGTTCACATGCAACACAACAACCTCCCAAAAGATTAGTTATTTATATACTACATTTAATACACAAACTAACCCAAAACAATTAGTCAGACAAGAGAATCCATAATGAGTTACACATGATGAATGAATCCTCATCATCAATAGGACCAACATCATTGTAGTCTTCATCATTAACATCGTATCACATCACATCACATCATATCAGTAAACTAAGAAAATAGATATAAAAAGAAACATCCTTGTCATAATTAAAAGTTCTGCAAATAAAAAAAGTTTTAAGCCCTGATTTAAGAAGGACAGACCGGAGAAGATGTCAGGATACTGGTATTTCAGATTCTCCTTTTGTAGTTTTAAATCTGGATGCAAGAAAGACGAGCAGCAGCAAAAGTTACACGTAGCTATTTGTGAGTTGTAACAGACCCATAAAAACCTCATCACAGAGGTTACTGAAAACAAATTTGACATATTTCCTCTGAATGCTATACAACCACAAAGAGCTTTAACTGAACCTCACCAGAGAATTCGTTGGTAAAACCACAGAAAGCAGCTCCCACCATAAACGTCTGTTTCACACTGTAAACCCGAACAGTAAACCTCACTCATAAAGGATGAGAGTACCACAATTAAAACCTGTAGCCAAGTTCAACCAACTTAAAACTTTAGTACTATCTGAACGATTGATGTAGTTATAGTTATGTATAACTCAGATATCGTGAGTAAACACCGCTTTTAAAATTAACTTTTTAAGTAAAGTTTAAAAAAACAAAACAAAACAAAACAGCGTACGCTTACGTCATGTACGTCACGACGTTCCAGCTCTAACGACGTCAACGGAAAAACGAGTTTGGCATGGCTGCACGTCTGTTGCGAGAGGAGACTGCACGTCTAATTTGTAAGTAAATTTAGGAACTTGACATTGTTTTATGCTTTCTGATAATGTGTCAGTTTGTAGTGTCCTGCTAAAAGAAGCCGTGAAAATTAGGTAGGCGCTTTTCACCTCGCTATTTTTAATTTCCTCAAGTCGTGCTAACTTTGGTCAGTCTATTTTTCCCACGCTCATTTTTTTTTATAACTTTTCCCTCCATCTGACGGTAATAACCTCTTGTGTATTGGAGAGAAATCGGGTTGGACTGGGAAGTTTACTTGCTTTGGAAGAAAAACAAAACTGTTAAAACGGGGGCAGTAATATAATCGTTTATATAAAAAAATATTATTTTTCTTTTAATATGTATCCACAACCACCGAAATGCATTGTAATAGACTACGAATTATGATTAACTAGGTAGCTTTTAACCGCATCGAATTTAAGATTACTACACGGATAAACTGCTAAGAAGACGTTGCATTTTGAATGTTCTGTACTAACGTGTTTGAAAACTCTTCACCCCTCCCCACCTTTCTGAGGTTAAAGAGGCCGAAGCTGCACCTACTCAAAATCAAAACAGAACGGACTGGGAAAAATTCACAGTGTGCACAGGTAAAGTAAAATGTAATTTTCTAGTGCTGTGAAAGCAATGATATATTTGCAGCTTGTTCATAATAAGTCTCATCAATGTGTATATTTTTTCTTCTTTTTTTTTTCTTTTTTGGTCCTTTTCATTCTGCTACTGTTATTAACAAGGTTATGTGAGCTGGCTGTGTGGCTTTTGGAATGAGGGACAACTAACAAATAAAGATGTTGTTTTAATCGCTTAATGTAATGATATGCCTGGAAAAAACAATTAAGGCCAACCAGCAGTTACATAACAGCATTATTTGTATTTGCAGTAATAGCCAAAAAAAGCATTAATTTTTAAAGTCAGCCTTTGCCAAATACTTTTTTTTAATTGTCAGTGTGATTCTTTTATTTGTGACTGTTTGTTTTTTTTTTCTTATGTAAACATGCAGATCTACATTTGGTCACAGGTTCCTCTCAAGGTGAGTTTTACTACTTTCAGTTCTGTCTTGTATTAATTAAATCTAGGTTAGTGAATATGTTGACTAATTAAAAATCATTTTTGTTCATTGCAACCTAATCACCACTTGAGAATGCACTCATGATATAAACTTTTGTGAAATTTTTATTTGGGAGATTTATTCTTATTTTAAGAATCCAGCTCTGTATTACAGGTACATAGTTACCTCCACAGCTTTGTCAGGGCAAGTTTATGATATTAAATGAGCATGGCTTAACACATTTAATACTGCCATTGCAAGGAGCAACTGATTGCACCCAAGTGAACAGCAAGTTAAAACAGGCAACTATACTTAAGCATTTGTTTTTGTAAAATCTTTAGAATCACAAGTAAAAAAGTAATTTTTACAACTACATGCACTCTGCAATTTTGAGCCCTTGCAATCACATTACTAAATGTAGTTAACTGTATTAACAGGCCTTCAGCAGGAACCAAGCAGTACGTTTCAGTGCCATTTCTTTAGACTGAAATTTATTTATTTATTTATTTATTTATTTATTGGAACAAGAATGGTATATGCAGGAAAACTGAATTATGTTCCATTGTAGTTTTTTTCCCATTGAAATTGTAACGTTCCATTGAGCCCATGGATTGGAAGTGCAAGTTGTGTGGTGTCTCTTTACACACCCATGCATAGTTGTTGAGGCATTTTCCTTTGAAGCATAGCCTTTATTCAGCAGTTAGCCCCTTGCCATGTCTCTACAACGCTTGCATTTGTACATTTAAATCATTTATGCTCAAAGGACCCATTTGTCACGGTTTCACAGTGATCTGTCTAAAACCAGTGTAAGTTCAGGAGCACAAACATTTTTTACCTGTCCATTGTGTAAAGTTAAACAACCCTTCTCAGAGATATTATTGTTAAGCCATCTAAGAGGACACTTGAAACAACACGAGACTGTGACTTGCCCATATGAACACTGCAAATACCAGACAAATGTCTACTCATCATTTAATGCACACGCAGGCAGTTCACACATTCGTGATGACATTATGTCAACAGAAAATGGCGGTGACCCAGTTATAATGACTGGAGACCTTGCAGATCCTCTTCAGCACCAACATGAGGAAACTTTAGCTTTTCATGAGGCTGATAGTCTTTGTAATACTGGCCAGTTAAGAGCTCAGTTGCACCACAACTTATGTTCACTGTTTTTGAAGAGGAAAACTGTTCTTTATGTTTCTGAAATGGCATCTCAGGAAATAGTGAATAGTCTAACCCAGATCTTTTCCATGTCTGAACCTCTTGTCAAAGAGGCAATATACAGGAAATATTACAGAGGCACAAAATCACTTTTGCTGAAACAATCCTGAATGATTTAATGGAAGTTGTGAAGGACACTAACATTTTTGTTTGTGCTACAGCTAAAGGAGAGGACTTGTCTTCAAGTAAATGAAGGAAGAAAAGCTGATGAATACAACCTTCGTCGCCAGGAGATTGTTAAGGACAGCCCATTAGTAAGGGACTTCCTGGGGAAATGCCCTGCTCTTCAAACTGAGCCACAGGTACAACCCAGTTGTATTTCTGTTTTTGTTTTTGTTTTTTTTTGTGTCCATTTTCAATATTGACCACACTATTGTACATATCTGAACTAGCTTTAGATTTCCCAACAGCATGCTCATTGAATACTTCATTCATTTTGCAGCATAACATTTTAAATAGTGCTTGTTTTGGAAAAGGAAAAAGTTAACAAAGTCTAATGATCTACAACACTTAAATGAACAAATACCACTTTATAACAGAAAAAAATAAAGTAATTTCAAAATAAAGATGCCACATTCATTAATATGCTATACTGTGTGTTCTTGGTTTTGTAGGTTTGTGCTGAGTTCCACCGCATCACGAATGTGAACCTACAAAACCAGTTCTCTGTCTCATGACTATACCGACAGAAGGCAGCACCTACTGGCAGGACTTCAAATGCACTGCAAGATATCATGAAGGCATATGATTCCCAGGTTTGTTATACTGATCTTTTGCAGAACCAAATACTGTCTGTAAATTTTTCACCACAAACCTGCTAAACCCATCAACGGTCACTGATCAATAACTAGAAAGGACGCAAAAAAGTTAATCCAACAAGCTTGCTTGCTGTGAGGCGGCTGTCAAACTTTTTTTTAATGCTGGAAACATCCATTTCCCATACAGCTTTCATCTGTTTGTCTCATAGTAGAGAACATTATACGCTTGCCTTGCAGCTCTAAACTTTTTTTTCTTTTTTTATTAACATTGTCTTGTCCAGTACTGAAGCAAGCAGAATGATGATCTGGATGCTGTGTTCTGCTGAGAAAATTTGCTTTATTAAGAGCCGCTTTATAGATATTATGATCCCCTTGATATTCTGAATTCTTATTTTATTTTTGTTTACCAGTTTGCATAGTATTGCCGGACCTAATCAGAGGATAGGGACAGGATAGAAAGAGAACAGAAAAAAAGATAAGAAAAGAGAGACAGAGAACAGGGAGAAGACAGAGAAAACGCCTCATAATAAAGAACATACACACGTATAGATACACACATACAAGCCAACCACAGATTCTGGACAACTTGCTATATCTGTACCAACACCCAACATAAGGCAACTCATGGTCCCCCTGCAGGAGGACAAAGCCAACAACTGAAGAGCACCAGAGATTAACAAGTTAAATATACATCATGTAATTCAACTTAAGTCAAAAACACATAAAGAAAACTAGCAGCTACTAGTGAGAAAATCTGCAGGACGACTCAGTGACTGTCACATGTAGAACATACGGAGCAAGAGTGTTTAAAAAGGAATCAGCACGTAAGAGGCAGGCCAGGAGGACCCCAAGACACGGGCAACCGGCAGCCACCCCTGAGCTCAGATCCCAACCGCCCCACCCCGGAGCCAACTATGTTACCACCTAGGAGGTGGCAGAGGGGTCCCCAGCTGGAGTCCCCCATCAGGGGAAACAGCCTCAAGCGAGCCCAGACCGGCAAATGATGGTCCTGCCGGCCGCCCAGGGCAAAGAAAGCTCAGGCCCCAAGTGCAACCCTACAGCCCTCGCAGGCAGAGGGCCCAGCCAACGCTAAGGGAGAGCCAGGACCCCCAGACCAGAAACCAGACCCCCCAACACACACACACACACACACGTCATCACACAAACACCAACTCTCTCACACACACACACACACTCCCTATACGCCCCATTTCTTACAAATACTCCATTGCACACTCCCCCACCCTTCCACCTCCTTTCAAATACACCCACTTACACACATGCCCCATCAAACATTCCCCTAACCCACCCCCTCACTTACTTCTCCCTATGCACACACACACACCCTACACAACCTTCACACACCCCCCATCCCTCCATCCTCATTCACCCCCCATACATACACTCCATCTATCCACCCACACTCACATACTGCCCACTACACACACACACACTGTACATGCACCTTAATTCTTTCACCCTAATTCCTCACACCCTCCCTCTCCAGTCTTTCACTTTTCATTCACAGCTTCAAACATTCACACTTACACACCCTCATCTCTCCTTCCCAACATGACAAGAGGGCCCCTCACAAGGCCCCCACAACCTCCTCCTGCTCACTTTCAGCGTCCACCACCACCTTCCCCCAGCCAAGCCAGCCCAGGCCCCAGGTCAATAGGACTGCACTCGTCCTCTGCCTGAACCCACCCAAGCAAAACCCAGGAAATAGGGGTGTGAGAGGACTCCATCATCATTTTTTCTCAGATTGTGTTCCATAAGAAGAAAAAGAACTGTTTCCTGATATTAAATGAGGGGGGATTTATAGAACATGTTACAATTATGTATTGCTTGTTGTTGGATGAGTTAGGAAAAGGCTATTTGATTAAAGTTTTCATGGCTTTACTTTAAAGAAAATCCTTAACTACCTTCTGCATTGTCACTTGGAAAGTTTAATCAGTTGATTGTCTTTTAATACAGAGATACATATTAAAGTCCTAGAAAGTAAAATTTACCCCTGGCTGCATAGATCAAAATAATGATGAATTGACATATTTGAAGAGCAAACGTATGCTTCCCAGTGATAATGTATGTAAACCTTTGTAGTTATATGACCTCTTCTTATCCTTGCTCATGCAGGAGGAACAAGATGCTAACATTAAACGTACAGCAGCCCTTCATGCTCTCCCAATCTATCTGCGTGAGGAAGACCCCAATTTTTTTAAGACGTGGAATGTAAGTATCAATTTTTAAAAAAAATTACATTTGACTTGCCAGCTACATAATATATATATTTCATGTTTTCTTTCTCACCATTTAAATTTTCTAATATTTGTCTTTTCCAGGTGGGTGAATCAGATCAGCCAGATGTTAGTGACACTCCCGTCGCCCTTCTAACCGTGGTTTCTGACACCACTACTGAGTCCAGTTGTGTGCATTTCAGTCCTTCAAGCCTTGCTGTCGTTGTGGAAGATGACTTGGTTATCAGTGATATTCCCAGGTTTGCTGACGCATTTGCACTGTTGTTTGGCTTGATGTACGTCCTGCATTTGGACTACCCTATGAAACTTGCAAACACTTTTACCTTCATTCAGAAAATGTTGATGGGGCTAGATGATGGCAAACCTCTGAAACCTTGCTTGAATGCTCAAAAATGATTTATTACAAAAAGAATAGTCCAATATGTCATGCAGATATACATGAATGTCAATGTTCTAATTGTTATTTTTGACACTGATACTCTCCAAGTTGTATTAAGCACTGAACTTTTGTAATTTGGGCAGTTTTCCCAAAGAACTTAAAGTATACTTCAGTTTTTTATGTATATACTTCAGAATAGTTTATGAACAATTGTCAATCCTAATCTCACAGTATTCCAATATTTTAATCCTGTGATGTGCTTAGTTCAGGACTTGATGATTGAAAACCACCAGAAACTTGCCAACATGTTTCTCAAAAATGACTGTTGAATAGCCCGAGCTATGCTATGGAAATATGTTTATTAATACAAGAATTTTTGATATTCTGTCATGTTTTTACATTTCTGTTACTGAGCATTTTGAGCACTTTGTTTAAAGTCTACAAGGTATACAGTCTACCTCTTCTTTTTGCACTTTTGAATAGTTTTTGAAGTACTGTGAAAATGTGCCTGTTTATGGGGGAAAAAAAACGGTTGTATAGTTTTATAAACAATCATTTATTTTGTTTAAATGACTAGTAAGTGATAGCAATTTCACTTGTAGTATTTTCATAATATAAAGGTTTTGTGCTCTTGCTCCTTTAGATGTATTAGAATGATCATGATTCATGAGTATATGCATTCATATATTGTCATCTAAAAATTCTTCAATAAAACAAAGATTTGCAATGCAAGTTATCTTTGAGTCATTTCAACATAATTATTAATGAAAAGAATTAGGTTTTTAAGTGATCAGTAATTGTACTTTTTGAGTTGAGGTTTTACAATAATAACACACTGTTGTATTAAAATAATCAATTATGAAGAACATAAAAACATTACATTTTAAAATATGTTTTTTTAGTAAACTATACTTAAACAGTACAATTTTAAAATGAAAACTTTCAAGTTGACATTTTATAGTATTTGTTTACTTAAAAAAGGTAATTTTGTTAACTTAAATTTTATTAGGTAATCAGTTGCCACATAAGTTTTGAGTACTGTGAACTTAGTCGGGTTTACAGTGTAGGTCACCACATGTTTGGGGTTGGTTTCAGCAACAAACATAAAAAATAATTATTTAGAGGAAATGAAAACATGCATTAACCCTTTAGGCGTCAATGTATGTTTTCATTGCATGAATTCTTTCGTTGCATGAATGAATGTTCGTTCATTCATTATCCTAAATGTAATGAGTTACCCTGAGGATCCGTAATTCAGCCACACACAGGGAGTTCTGGACAAATGACCAGTTTATTGGTGGAGGAGTATGAACAGAAGATCAGTCCGGGGGAATGGTCTGCAGAAGAAACCAGGCAACAGCTGGGAGGTAAACAGGATGGCAAAATACTCATCCAGGCAACGACAAGGCTCAGAGATCCAAAGACAGGCAGGGTCGGTAACCAGAAGATCCGAAAAGTTGCGGTGTCCGTCGAGGGCAAGGCAAGGAGGGTAATCCAGGGGCATGAAGCAGAAGGTCGGCAACTGAGGAACAATCCGTAGAACGCTGGAACAAAACTAGACATAGGTCTGATTATTATCTGGCAGAAAAGGAGGGATTGGAGGGAGCTTAAGTAGGCAATGAGAGAAAAGGAAACCAGGTGAACTGAATGAGAAAGCAGAGGCAATTAGGAAGCCAGCAGGTGGATCGAGTTACCAATGATGAGCGCCAGGAAATCAGGATGGCAAAAAACATGACACTAAATGGTTAATCCGATGAGGGGTCGCAGGGAAGCTGGAGCCTATCCCAGCTGTCTGTGGGCGAAAGGCAGGGTATACCCTGGACAGCTCGCCAGTCCATCGCAGGGCCACACAGAGCCAAATAACCACTCCTGCTCACACTCACTCCTAGGGGCGATGTAGAGTGATGAGTGAACCTAATGTGTGTCTTTGGACGGTGAGACCAACACACACACAGGACGATATTGCAAATTTCACACAGAAAGACCACCCCAGAAACTCCACCACCATGCCATGCTGCAGCCATCACAGTGTTTAACATTTCCAATTTATTTTATACAAAAAAAACACATGCTGAATATGAACCAGAGTAAATTACTCATCTAATTTTGTACTGTGTGTGTGTGTGTGTGTGTGTGTGTGTGTGTGTGTGTGTGTGTGTGTGTGTGTGAGTGAGAGAGAGAGCGAGAGAGAGAGAGAGAGAATGAGAGGTAGGAAACAATGACGTTCATGTGGGTATATAAACACTGACAGCACTGAATCACTGACGTCCATTAGAAACTAAAGCTGCGGATGAATCATTAAATTCATCCTGTTCCTCTGAATTACTGTATTACTGTATGTGCAAGAGGTGTGTGCATCACACAGACAGCTGTCCCTGGCCTGCTCATTGGCGTTGCTACGACGACAGCAACATCCTCTGACTCCCACCTCTCAGCTCACAGATGACCTCCTTAAACAACCAAATTCTGATTGTATGTAAAAAGTCACATGAAAACATTCTCGAGGCGTGAGCAGCAGAAGAGGAACACCTGGATGTCATTTATTTTACCATAATGTGAACAGATTTAAAATAATGAGTTAAAAACAGGACAGGATTGTGTTAAGGTCAGAGAATCCTGCTGCACTGGAGTTAATGGGAGGAAGAAGGAGACTTTGTGACACTCGCAGCAAAGTCCCAGCTTGTTGAGTTGTCTGATCTACGAAAAGGGAAAACTTCCTGTTCTGGTTATTGTATTTTTATAAATGACTTTTACTGGTCCAGTTGATGTTTATGACACTTTACCATGAGACTGAACCTTCTGCAGGGATAAATTACTTGGGTAATAAACGCTTATTTGTTTGCTTCTGTTGTGATATGTCACTGTTATCATTTCCCCTTTTCTTCTTCTGCTACAGTTAGAGGTGAATTCATAAGCAGCACATTAAATCTAACTACAAAGTGTGTCCAGACTTTCGACTGGCGGTGTATATGTGGCTTATTAGAAGTAGTGGGTAAATGTTGAGTTTATGGAGGCCCTGTCAGGGTAAACCAGAGCAATGATGCCTGGAAGATAAACTTATACTGGTGACATTATCCTCTGTTTTACACACCACCCTTAACGTCTGTTTTTTTATTTTTTTTATTTTTACAAGTTGCAGCACACACATCCGTATTTTAACGGACCTTTCTTTGAGTTGTATAATCACAATTCATTTTTGACAAAACTTGAAATTATCTATCCAAATATTGTTATATTTAGGGAGAACGTCTTCTACAGCAGGGTGGGAAACTCTCCTCGAGACCCGCAGTCATGCAAGTGTTGAGAGCTGCCCAACACTGTACAGCCCAATCTGTAAAGCGTCTTGAGATGGCATTGCTGTGATTTGATGCTATATAAATAAAGTTGAATTGAATTTAATTGAATTGAATTGAATTGAATTGACCCCCCCTTTTCTACAGCAATCTGTCAGGAACAAACACACATAAAAGTGAACAGAAAGCATCAGGGGACTCTCTTGCTTTACTTGGTTCTTTAATAGCCTACAGAGAAACAGCATCAGTGCAGACCCGACGTTTGACAACCAAAGGGTTGTTGTTCACCTCAGACAGATCCACACAGTCACAAAATTATATCAACATTTATCAAAATGTGAGATATGTGCATTTACAAACCCAACTTTTAACCCATTAAATGTCAACAGTTAGACGGTTAGTTTGACTCGTGAAATACCCAGAATCACTCTGAAACTGTGTCCAGATTATAAAAATGATTAAAAAGAGACTAAAAAAGAAAATCTATAAATGTAATTATCATGAAAAAATAAACTAATAGCAAGTTTTAGAAATCTGGTAAGCAGACGAATAAATAAATAAACAAATTAAAAGCATCCGAGAATGGAAGGCAAAATGCAGACGCAGCACTATTTGGCAAATGAAAGTGATGAAACCTGATGTACAAAAATGACCTGGGAAACTAAGAAGATCAGAAGATGAATTGTTTCTTCTTTTCATGTTTTATTTGGAATAAAATATATATGTCTGAAAATATAAATTTTTGTATTTGGCATTGTTTTATTATTTTGTAAAGCATGCTAACTTTTTTAGAATAAGGGTTGTATTTATCTTTATTATAGTTATTATTGTCATTCTTTTTTTATATGTGTAGTGATTCCTGTCAGGTTTTTTTTTTGTCACCCCCACCAAACACCAAGTCTTTACCAACATCATGTCAAATGTTTTATCTTTATTTGTTCTTTCTGTTTTTGTTCTGTCTTTATAAAAATGTGATCTGATGTAAAATTGTTATTTTATGAGACTCATTTCAAACCTTGAGGAGTTTCCATGACTGGACAATCCAGTCGTGTGGGAAATATGAGGGAAGTACATTCTTGATAGAGTTATTTCCAGATAAGTTTAAACTAATGTGACACAGTGTGTGTGGGTGTGTGTGTTACACTAAAAGCAAAAATATGAACTGGCCATTTGAAGAGCAGCTGAATTATCAAAAAAGAAGCTGCAGAACCACATCTGGGTTTATGGCTGGTGTACTATCAATGCAAAAATATGCAAATGTGCCACCCTATGGCATTTGGTGTCGTTCATTTCAGAGTGAAGCTCTTTGTCCTCATGGCAGTATGATGTATTTTTCTTTTGTTTTTGATTTTAACTTCAAACACAATAAAAGAAAAAGACACATCTTTGGATAGTTAATGTTGTCTGTGCTTAAATGTTGTGATCTGTGTGTAGTTGCCAGAGGACGAAGATAAAAAAGGAAAATTAGGGAAGTTCATGTAGCTGCAAATAACAGCTAACCACAGAGTGTCGTGCTGACCTGACTCGTTGAACTAAAACGCACTAAAACAGCAGTCATGATGTATGTCAACGGTCACCAAAAAGCTCTGAACTTTACATTTCGTGACCTGGATGAAACCGACTTGCACCAACTGACCAAACTGTTATCATTGCCTCGTTCTAGTAACAGGATATCAACACACAGCAAGGAAACATCACAGATCATAATCAGCATCGGACTAATGTTTACTGGCTGGAGAGAGTTTGTAGAAGCAACAGGATGCAGAACGGATGTTACATTAGCCTTCGTTAGGGAGCCACAAAGTAAGAAAATCTGTCAGAGGTCAGAATGTATGTGGAGTGCCCAACGCGTGGAGAGATATAGGATCTGTTTTATGCCAATCAGAAGGAGGCGTACAAGGCAGCAGCTCTCCCTCCACTGGGCAGATCTCATCACAACATGCTCTATCTTCAACCCACATGCAAATTTTATGTACAGAGACTTCCTGTTATCCCCAGATCTTTCTGGAAGAGGTCATTAGAGACAAGGGATGTACTGAGAGGCTGCTTGGATTGCACTGAATGGAGAGCAGGAAATGGACAGCCAGGAGTAACACCATCACTGACTGCATCAGGTTCTGTAAGGAGACGGTCAGAACTGTGTGGTGGGATCCAACCATGGATCACCAGTGGCATCAAGGCCCGTCTGAACCAGAAGAAGATGGTATTTCAGGAAGGGGATGGGGAAAAGTGGAGGAGTGAGAGCTTGAAAAGACTCTGAAGCGTGCTGAGGTGGAGTACACGTCTGAAGCTGCTCCCTCCACCTCTGTGGCTGCTTCCTCCATGTCCAGGTCTGAAGCTGCTCCCTCCTCCTCTGTGGCTGCTTCCTCCATGTCCAGGTCTGAAGCTGCTCCCTCCACCTCTGTGGCTGCTTCCTCCATGTCCAGGTCTGAAGCTGCTCCCTCCTCCTCTGTGGCTGCTTCCTCCATGTCCAGGTCTGAAGCTGCTCCCTCCACCTCTGTGGCTGCTTCCTCCATGTCCAGGTCTGAAGCTGCTCCCTCCACCTCTGTGGCTGCTTCCTCCATGTCCAGGTCTGAAGCTGCTCCCTCCTCCTCTGTGGCTGCTTCCTCCATGTCCAGGTCTGAAGCTGCTCCCTCCTCCTCTGTGGCTGCTTCCTCCATGTCCAGGTCTGAAGCTGCTCCCTCCACCTCTGTGGCTGCTTCCTCCATGTCCAGGTCTGAAGCTGCTCCCTCCACCTCTGTGGCTGCTTCCTCCATGTCCAGGTCTGAAGCTGCTCCCTCCACCTCTGTGGCTGCTTCCTCCATGTCCAGGTCTGAAGCTGCTCCCTCCACCTCTGTGGCTGCTTCCTCCATGTCCAGGTCTGAAGCTGCTCCCTCCACCTCTGTGGCTGCTTCCTCCATGTCCAGGTCTGAAGCTGCTCCCTCCTCCTCTGTGGCTGCTTCCTCCATGTCCAGGTCTGAAGCTGCTCCCTCCACCTCTGTGGCTGCTTCCTCCATGTCCAGGTCTGAAGCTGCTCCCTCCACCTCTGTGGCTGCTTCCTCCATGTCCAGGTCTGAAGCTGCTCCCTCCACCCCTGTGGCTGCTTCCTCCATGTCCAGGTCTGAAGCTGCTCCCTTCACCTCCACACCTCTACCTGCTCCATCTACTGCTGTGGGTCTCCCCCCACCACCAACTTTCCTGTCTTCCTCAGAAATGAAAGCCAGAACTCCCAAGCCAAGTGATGCAGCGTAAACAGCACGATGTAGAGTGTGTGGGACGTTGTTTAGTCACAACTTATCCAACAGACTGTATAGATAACAATTAAGAAAAGCTTAAATTTATTCATTCATTCATTCATTATCCTAACTACTTAATCCAATTCAGGGTCGTGGGGAAAGCTGGAGCCTATCCCAGCAGTCTTTGGGCGAAAGGCAGGGTACACCCTGGACAGCTCGCCAGTCCATCACAGGCTTCAATTTATATGAAGGCAAATAAAAATATCTAATTTTACCAAAGTAAGAGCTGTAGTGTGATGAAGATGAAATGGTTTGCTGTGAGTTTGGCGGCATTACAACATATAATAGTATCACTTTGACTTATTTTAATACAGAAACATAATTTAAATGAAAACAGCCAAAAGTAATTTGTTGTAGTTTATAGAGCTTACTAATCATTCATGATGGATTTTTTTTTTCTACACTACATCTCACAAAAGAGATTTTACTGAAAATTGAGCTATTTATGGATCACTGGAATTATTTTAAAGTATTATTTTCCCATCCAAGAAGTGTAGTAAGAAAAACGTGAGATTACACATACAGACAAAACGATTTTGATAGGAAACCTGTCCTTGGTGAGAATATTGAATATTTCGCTTTCAGATTATTTGGGGGGGGGGGGGTTGTCATTTGCAGACGGTCCCTGCCTACTCGTGCACCAGCACGCTGCCGCTGCACAGACTGGTCTCCCAGTGCGGAGCACCGCTTGTTTTAAGGTGGATAAGCAACATAACTTTACCAAAGTCAGCTGATATCTTACAGTCGAGTCCAGCGGTACAATCCACAGCTTGTTTGGGTCACGCGTGGGCATTTCCTCACGCAGCTGCTTGCAATGGGACACTCCGTGCGCACCAGAAACCAATCATCTTTTAGTTTTGTCGAGTTTCGCGTTATAAAACTTTGTCATTGCGGTATCAGTATGTTGAAAAAGTTTAGGATGTGCCTTTACAAATGATAAGACTGCTGGGTGTGGAACATACACACCCCCACAGACCCAGTTCCACATCGTCCATCCGATGTTGCTGCCGCGCGTCAAAATGCTCCGCTTGTCAGTATTTTTCTTCTTTTTCTGCTTTTGCAGTTTAACTCGTTCAAACTCTATACACACACCGAGGGTGGTTTTCACAAAAAAAGGTAAGAAAACTCACCTCTTTCTTTCTAAAGTGTCTGTTTGCTTCTTCACGAAAACAAGAAAAACCAGTAAATGTTTATTTATCTTAGAAAGTTTGCTGATGTGAGTTAAAGTTTAAGTTAAAGGTTTTACTGTGTCTGTGTTGGGTTCCCTTTTATCACTATCTATCTATCTATCTATCTATCTATCTATCTATCTATCTATCTATCTATCTATCTATCTATCTATCTATCATTATAGATTGTAGTAAATAACCGATTTATTACAACTTAAGTTATTATTTAATGTAAAATAAAGTTTCTAAAAGTAAATAGTCAACTATATTTCCTCTGTCAACAACAGTTTACTCAGGATTATTCTGCATTATTGCCTTCATGCTGCACTAAAACCTCATTGATAAAGAGGGAAACATAACACAAGTTTTTCTTCGGCAGTCTGCTTAACTTTGTAGTCATCACACATCATTTGGTTTTATGATTTTTACATCCTCTTTATAAAACCCTGGCTGTATGAATGCTGCATTAAGACAGGGTGTGTGTAGAAATATCCACTATGTTTTCAGTGTTTACTGTGGTCTATAGTTAGATGACATGATGAAACTTGTAACTTTCTGACTGACAGTAAAATGACATAATCTGTGTGTATGTGAGCCAGAAATTAAATTTCACATTTTGCTGCATTTGTTTTTGCCTTCATGGCAAAATAAAAATAAAAAAAGATCAATGTCTGGAAGGATCTCTGATGAGTTTGGTGAGGTCTTGTTGGGGGGGGGATTGTATGCTTTTTGTGTGATTAAGTCATGTTTTGTCCTTTTTTCTGAATCCTCATATAAATTCAGTGTTAATACATGTTGGTGTACATATATACTGCATATATACTGACAATAACTAGGTGTGCAGGTAGACGGCGTCAACTTGTATCTTAAATTGATTGGCCTGATTTTAAGATTCATGCACGTGTGTTAGACGGGACAGAAAGTGCAGCACTTTATCTGTTTTATAGTTTATTTGGGACATTTGACAAAGAGCAATTGGAAACTTTATTGGTAAATCCCCAGAAAAAGCCAGCAGGTTATATTTATTTGGGATGTTCCGCTGATGATAACAAATCTAATGTAGAGACATATTCTGTTCAGTTCTATTTACACAGCAGCAATTCATGACAAAGTTACTGCAAGTCACTTTTAATGATGAAGTCTAATTCAATCCAATTAGCTGTTGGTCAGTCATAATACGATTATAACAAATGTGATTTAGGTCCATATTTCTAAGTGTATTCATCATCAGGAATAATTGACATTTAACAGCAGTAACTACTATTTACCCTGAAGGCTGAACCGGAACCTGGAGCTGGGAGCAGAAAAGAGGGCTCTGATAAGTAAAGACTCAGCTTCCTCGCGGTCTGACAGCAAACTGTTTCAACACAGTTATAAAAGCTTAACTTTAGTGGGAGGTTTTTAAATTCGATGCATGATTTATCAGATGGAGCTAATGGAGAGAATATGAAACTGGAGAAGCAAGACCTCTCCCATTTGCCATCACAACCTTTGCTGCAGCAGTTTCAACCAGCTGGAGACTTTTTCAGAGCGTTTACTGGTATCGTCGTTGGAAGTTAAGAAATTTATCGACTTATTTGTCTGCATCACTATGAAACAGGATGTTTGTTATTTTAGCAATGCTACATGGATGACAGAAGGTTGTCATAGAAACCTGATTTATGTCGGATTCAGAGGATATCCAGGTCAGAAATAACACCAAATTTTCAGACTTTTACTGTAGAGATGGTAGAGTTAGAAGAACTGGAAGGAACTCACGGAGGCCCAACAGGAGCAGAGTTATAACTCTGACACTGGTGAGATGGACTTATACAGCACTTTTCCAGTCCTGCCAACCACTTGACATGTCACAGTCACCCACACACACCCCGACAGGCACATCATGGAACAATGCAGGGTTCGTTCTTACCCGAGGACACTTAGGCCTGTGGTCGGGTGAAACCTGGAATAAGTCTTCCAGCTTTCAGGTTTCTTATCTTCCTGAGCTACAGCTGCCCCATATGGAAGTGTAAACAAGCTTTTTTATATGCATTAAGATTACGTTGCACAAACTCAGTCCACGTCAAGCACCTGACTTATAACCATATATGTATTGTACTTGTAGAGACTGCAGTTAAACGGCTTTCTTTACCGGATGAACCTATACACACTGTCCTTGATGAGCGGACGGGTACAGTCATCTCTGTTGGCCAAACACGCCTCTACATGAGTGATTTTACCAACCATAAGCAGGTATTTGCCACAAAACAAACAAAAATCACATGTTCACACTGAAATACATCAAACGAAAATCCTGTGTGTTGTTTGTTCACAGACCCCCGTAGAGGTGCGGTGGAAGCCGGAGGTGAGCGGGGTACAATCATTCCAGCCGTGTCGGTACAATGTGCTCTCCTCTTCAGACGTATTTATAAAATCTTCCTCTTGTCATTTAGAGCCACGGATACAAAATCACCCTGGTCCACCAGAGACACGACAAGCTCTTGTTCCTCTGTGGAACCGACGGCGTCAAATCCACCTGCTGCAATGTGGTAAATACGACGAGGGTTACCAAGTGCAGAAAAACATTTAGTGGTGGTTCATTTCTTGTAACTGTTTGATAAGCTACTTCTTCTTCTGCTTTATTTACCATAAACTCATTATACATCTAAAAGAGAAGGAAATTATTTGACTATTCTTTCTGATAAGTAAAAGTGGCGTGCACAAAAAACGTCTGTTTGACTGAATATTTCTGCTACAGCTGCATGAAAGTATCTTTTTTTAATAAAAAAAAAAAGGGAAAACAAAACAAAACTTTGTTGTTTTGTTTATTTCTTTCAGAATTTAACGACGCCATCCGGCCTCTGTGTTCTTTCTGAATCAGAAACACAGATTGGAAGCTCCATAAACTATTTCACCACAAAGGAAGGAGAACACGCCGTTCTTGTGGGTGAGTTGATCAGTGTCTATCTTCCACTTCGCTGATTTTCCACGATGACTGATTTTAATCATAATGAGCCCACATTCTCCTGATTTGTGCAGGATTTTTATTGGCTGAACATCTGTCCTCTGCTCTCACCTCTAGCCGGCATCTCTCAGCTTAGTTCTGCTGTTGTGCTCAGCGTCTTTCTGCACCTGCCGCCTAAAAACATCTCACTATGTTTCCTCAGAATCTGGACAAAGTGCAGACCTCTATGTTACGCACTCTGGAGCTCAGGGGACAGCCGGTATTCACAAGTTTGGAAATAAAAGAGTGAGACCAGTGAACCACGATAAAGGTATTTATCTAGAGAGGAAGATGTTTGACGGCTTCCTTTATGCTGCTTAAAATAGACACGATTAATCTCTTTGCTTGTTTGTCTATAGAGCAGCACTATGTTGGTTTGGCCATGAGCCGAGGGACAAAAGAAGACTTGCAGGATAAAGTTTATGCTTTTTACAAGCAGAGAAACAAAGAAACGACCATGTTCAGCCCCATGTGGCTCCCCTTTGTGAGCCAGGTTTGCATGGTAAGGCCGGCTGGACGAGAAGCAAAAAAACAAACAATTACCGACTGTTTCATGTGATTGATCTGCGTTTGTCATCCAGGCAGACATTGGTGGTCCGAAGAACAAGCTGCAGTTTAGCTGGACGTCCCAGTTGAATGCCAGACTCTTCTGCGGTGACCGTGACAGTAAAGTGCACTTCTCTGAGCTGGTGGATGCGGTCACTGTGACTGCAAGCCGGTGGGAGGACACTAAGGTCTATGCTCTCTTTAGAAATGAATGGTAGGTTTTCATAAACACTGCATTCAGCCAGATGCGATGTGTGAGCATGACACAGGCTAAATTCTGCTGCGCTGTTGTTTACCACCGCAGTTAAATCACATGCTTTAGCCTTCGGTCGTTCAGCTTGTCTCCCCGCTGCGTCATGAGATTAAAAGTCAGACATAACAACGAGGCGGGAAACCAAAAATTCCTCTCAGTTGTTGCTTTTTGTAAAAGTTTCCCAAGTCATTTGTTATTAGTAGGTTTACCTAAACCAACAATCACAAAGTCACGGAGAGGTGGGGGTGATGTGGACCCAGACGCAGGCTGGCGAGACCAAACTGGCAACTGGGAACTGAAACCAGGGGGTTTAAATGCAGGGAAAACAATGAGAAACGTGTGAAATGAATCAGCTTATGAACAGCAGGCAAAATGAACTACAACACACAGAAAACTACAAAATAAAACAGGAAAGAATAAAAGGCACACAAAAAATCCAAACCATTACACACAACCCAATAGTTGATGGTTTAAACTGGATTATGTTGTTTACTGCTGACAGCATGGAAAACTGTCCATGTTTTTCTGTCTGCTGGTGCCCTCTTATGTGTTGAAATCTGTCTCGCTTCTTCTCTTTTTTTTCTGATAGCGTCTTTGACTTTTGGGCAGCTTCTTCTTGCAGCAGATGTGTGTGTGTGTGTGTGTGTGTAACCTTGCTGACTGCAGTGTCTTTCCTCAGGGGCATGAGCGCTGTGTGCGTCTACACCATGGGAGACATCGACAGAATCTTCACAACTTCCCCTTTTAAAGAAGACAACTGGATGATAAGGGGGAGGAAGGTACGGACCAGCCTGAGTTACAAAGCATGAGACTTTTCTGAACTTACATGTTCTACGTTTGCATTATATATCTCTAAATTAATCAAAGAGTCTAAACCAGTTCTGCCTTTTTCAGTGTGTTTTTGACAGCACCCAGATTTCTTCAGAGAATCTAATGAACATTGAGAAAGCTTCAGAGATGGAGCATCCGGTGGAGCCTGGCTCATTTTTCCATCTGCACCACAACTACACTCACATGAAGGTTAACCCGTCCAGGCACAGCGGGACCAGTAACTACACTGTTATGTTCCTGTCATTAAGTGAGTAAAACCTGGAAGGCTAAAAAGATTCACTTTATTGTTTGTTAAATGTGCACTTTAGGATGTTTAGGAGTTCCCTGAAACTGCTGGACATGAGAGAAGCCTTTGATCAACCCAAAACTTCTCTTTTTTTATACAGCAGTTTGCTTTTTTTCATGGTATTTAGTCCTGCAGACAGGTTTATTAGAACAAAGCAGAGTAAGGATGAGGGAAAAGGCGTTGTGTATGCTTTGTACAAACTTTACCGACTGCTGTCGGTCAAGCGTGTGGAATAAGTTCATCTGAGTTTTATAAGATATTTCACAAGTTTGAACTCCAGGATAACAAAAAGGACAAAACCTAAAATGTCACGAGAGAAGTCTCTCTTCCTGTTCACAGCTGACTTTGTGCTTGTGTTCACTTTGACTGAATTTGCTTCATGTCAACACTTTTCACAATGTGACACACTGAGAAAATGTGATGATGTTAAACACAGCCACCCAACATGTCTAATGGTTGTTTCACATGCTAACCTAAAGACGTATGCAGGTAGTACTTAGACGGTCAGCTGGTGTTTTGCTGACTGGGAGTTTTTGCTGCCCCGCTTCTCCAGAAGCTCAAGGTTTCATTTTAGGATCGATGTCATTTGTTTCGTACGTGTTCCCTTTATTGTCAGCTGTGACTCAGATGACACACAGATGTGTAAAATGTGTTGAATCTGGAGGGTTTCACATCTTTAACTTCTGTCATGTTGTTGAATCCTGGATCTTAAAAAGTGATCAGCTGAGTTGATCCTTGAAATGCAGCGTCAGCCTGCCGGAGTTGACTGATGATGATTGCGTCACTGATTTTAACAAGCAAATAACAAAAAGACCAGATTTGTTGGCTGAAAGTTGATCTTCAGCCTCATTTATTTTCCCTCAGTGACACATCTGTGTCAGATGTAGTCAGAAGTCACTGGCCACACACTCCCATCCACCCTGAACATTGTCATGGATGCTAATTACAGATTAGCTGCGCTCACTAGCAGTTTGCATGGAAACCTTCTCCTCTAAACCACGTCGGTTTTTACAAAAACTAAACAGGTTAAGCTGTATGAACACATGTCTGAGTTGGCATCTGTAAGCTGTCTGAGAACAGACTGAAATCAGCACATTGAGCAGTGGTTTCCAAACTTTTTCTGCAGGGCCTCCTTTTCATTGACGACAATCATGTTGAGCCCCCCCTCGAGTCACATGAACCGAAGAAACACACTAAGAAATGCTGCTTTAGTTTTAGTGGCTGTATTGTAGTTCACTATAATAATACTACGTCAGTATTATTATGCATTCTTCTTCTTCAGTGTGAAACATTTTAAACCAGAAATCTCTGCAAACTACTTTGGGTGAGTGGAGTTTTCTATGAGACGAAGCTGCTTTAGGAAAACAACTTTGCTATATATAATACTCAGATAGTTTATTTCTTTTATTTCTTTTTAACCTGTCCTGTCCACCATCTCAGCTTACAGAACAGCAATCTGCGTGTCATATTTTTGCCAGACAGATTTGCTCTGTCAAGGGAGACATCTCATGTATATATGATAATCTGAATATTTTTATTCTTACTTTATTTTTTTATTTTTGTAATCATCATCAGTCTTGATATGGCCGTGCTGGACCTGGCAGGGGAAGAGGAAAAAAAAGAAGTTAAAAGGAAGAGAAAGAGAGAGAGAGAAAAGAAAGACGTGTCTAAGCTGCTAAAGTCACAGTATTTGCAAAACAATATAAACTACTACAGTACTGCAACACAACAAGACATAAGTAGAATGGTGACAAGATGCAAAAATAAAAAAAATAAATGAACAAATAAAATAACCAACCGTTATCAAACACACCTGCAGAGAGTCATCAGCAACATTTAGTAGGAAGCAGATGGAAAGATGAGCGCTTTGTGGGCGTGCACGTGTGAGTGTTCAACCTGTGATCATGCAATCAAAGATCAGCTGAGTGCTTGTAGGGGAGCACGACCACGACCCGAGGCGTCGGGGAGGGGCCCGAGGCCCCCAGGGCCCGGCAAGTCCACCGAATAGTTTATTTCTAAGTAACCTGCAGGCTTTTTTTGTGTGTTGAGGATGAAAAGTCCCCAAGTGGTGTAAACTGTTTGGCTTTATACTACATTATATTAGATGATAATATTTTGGTACATGAAAAAGAATGCATTCTCATTATTACCCACCATTGATTATTATTATTACTTGTCAAGCAGGGACAGATATGCTCCTTCATAGTCTGTTTTCTTTTTTTTATTACTTGCAATCTCTCATGTTGATTTATCATCATTTCTTATGAGTAGTTTTACAAATTTATCCAGTGTAAAAACTCCCAAGTTTTATTTAGCATGGCCGCGCCCTCACTGTGATAATTCTGGGCCCCCCTGGGGGGACCGTCCCCCAGTTTGGGAACCACTGACATTGAGGATGCAGAAGACCGACAGAAGGCTCCATCCAAATGCATCTGCAGGTTCAACGTTCTGCGTATATGAAGCATAAAGAGACCACATTTACTTTGTGCTGTGGTGGCATTGTAGGTGTGAAACAGCTTTCTGACATCTCTTCTCTTTTTCCTGAAATAGATAATGGAAGGATTCACAAGGTGCTGCACAGTAAAAGGGATTTTTTCATCATTGCCGAGTACCAACCATTTAACCACAGAGCCCACATCCACAGCGTCATCATTCCCCCCTCCTCTGTGAGTAACACCGAACCCACAGTGATTCTCTCCACCCAGACAGGAGGCTGCAACGGGTTCATACAGTCATTTTAATAATGTGAACAAATCTTTATTTCTGAAAAAAAGGAAACTGGTTTCAGCTGCGAAACACTTTAATGATACTCTGTTTATTTAAAGATGCCTTCTTTACTACAGGCGTTAAAAAGTATGCTTCTCTGTGTCGCTGGAGAGAGTAATTATATTAAACATTTCAAATATTCCTTCACAAGTTCACAAGAACAGAATGAACATCCTAAATATAAAACATCTGGAACCACATAATGATATAGATAATACTTCGTCTGCATCTGTACATCAACTTGTAACAACATAATGCTTTCAGTCCTCCTCACATCAGAGGAAGCAAAATGTAAACATGGAGCCCCGACTCAGAACAAACACAGCAGCATCTTCACACATTAATAGTTTTAAATGAATCATGGGGATTAACGTTTTTTTCTACGTCTTTTTTAACAATATTCACTTTTTAAAAAAGCTCAGCCTAACTAGAAGACTTTTCTTCTCTGCAGAGAGCGCTTTATGTATCCTCAAGTAGCGAAGTGGTTCAGCTAGATGTGGCAAACTGCACCCAGTATGGAAAGACCTGCGAAGACTGTTACCTTTCCAGAGATCCTGACTGTAGCTGGAATGGCAACATCTGCACCTCAACGCCACGGTAGGAGCAGACCTTCAATCCAAATGTAGAAGTCTGTAATGATAACATGCAGCAGACCTTTTCTTCTAAAAGTGGATATAAACTATTATTACACCAGACGTTGGAAGGAAGGCCTGCTTTAAAGCTTTAGTTTTAAACTGGGACTGAAAGCTTGAGTGACTGTAGTCAGACGGCGTGTTTAACAATGAATGAACTTTTTGTTCCTCCAACTCCAAACTGCTTGTGGCACAAGCACACTAGTCGAAACAATCCCGTTCCTTTATATGGCCTCAATTTGAATATCATTATAGCTTGAGTAACGTGACTTTTGAAGAACTACATCCCCCCAGCAAACAAACAAAATGCTCATGTACAAAGAAGAAGCAAAATACTTCAGTATATCTATAGTTTATCAGCAAGTTTTCCTTCTGAAGGCTTTAATAAAGTTTATCTCTGTTATGACATAGATTCTTCTACATTTTCCAACAATGATTTAAGTCTTTATTGGTGAAATAAGCATCAATTCAGCTTCCTATGTCAAACTACAAGGTGAACCAGATAAGCCAAACGTAGACAAACAGATCTGAGCATGGACTGGATGCAAAGCTAACATCTTTGTGTATCTGAAGGAGTGGAGGGATAAAGACGCGCCATAATTCATCATGCATTCATTCTGTGCCCACATTTCGATGTTTGTGTAACATCATTGTCATGTGTGTCTGGTATAGAACATAAACATTGTTTCATGGCCTAGATTCTTCACAGGAGTCCAGTCTACGATGTCTTCATCATCAAGTAAAATGAGTTCAACTCACATGTTGCAGCTTCAAAACCGCAAAGTTTTTCTCAACTTTTTGCTCAATCCGGGGCTCGTTCTCTCTTTTTAATGGCATCATGAGGAACTGTGAAGTAACCTTAATCAGTTTCAACCAATCAACCAAAAACAGCACAAACAAAATGCTTTTGTTACAACAGACAGAAGGAATTTCGCTTCACGTTTTGTCTGCAACACGGATCCTCAATCCAGTGTCCTACAGGTTCCACACCCCTCCACGTCATGGCACACTCCACTTTAGAGACGGATATTATGTCATAGGAAACCCACCCATTCTCATTCATTTATTCATCCTTAGTCCAGTTCAGGGTAGCTGGACAGCTGGAGTCTATCCCAGCAAACATCAGGCGGGAGGCGGGGTACACCCTGGACAGGTCGCCAGTCCATCACACACCCAGCTGAAGTCTTACAGCTTTATTTTTTAATGGAATTAGCCATGATAATGTCTCCAACTTGTCTTTGACCAATTATAAAAGCAAATTTTGTGAGATGGCCTTCAACATTGTGATCCATCCCTTCACAATTAGACAGGAAATGACACGACTCACCTGCGAAGACTCTGCTCATTCATCAAGGCTTTCACATGCCATACGACATGAACAACCTTTCATAAAACACTACTTTAAGTTTAAAAACAAGCATGCTCTTTTTATACTAGTGTGCACTTGTTCATTTTTTGTTGAAAAATCTAACAATTTAACACAGCAAACGAGTTAGCAAACTCTTTCACTTGTTAACGCAGTTCTCCGTCACTTCCTGTGAGTACTTTGCCTTGTGTGTCTGCACATTAATGCCATTACTGATCAACAAGAACAACATGAAACCAGCAGCAAGAAGTCTTTGCATCACTGGTATGAATGTCACAGATGTGTATAATGTGCACATAAATGTTTTAGGTAGAAACATTGCTTCACAGCGCTGTAAGTGATTCAGCAGGTGTGCAGTCACACAAAGTCATTGCCTGTCTGTCACTTTTACACAATCTTTGTGATTCACTGCAAATTGCAGCAATAGAAACTTTTTGTCCTCCAGCATGAAGCAACTCTTCTTATATCTGGAGCATATCTGACAGTGTTTTTCAACACTGACTGATGAACCACATTTCAGCTTCCTGTTGGGTTAATTTTGTTAAAGTGCACAATGTAGCAGTCCTGCAGCTTTCTGTAACAACATCACAAACCAGTTTGTTTGGTTCTTCATGACAGCTTGTGTGCTGGGACAGGAGTATCATCTTGTGAGGAGGTTTTGTTTTATCCTGCTGTTTGATGTAAAGCTCACATACTCTTTAGTTTCCTGTATAAAATGCTTCAAACGGGCATTTACATGAGGAAAATTGTTATTCCACACAAGTTTTTTTTTTTTTGTAAGAATGGAAATTTATCATTATAATAGGAAACTTTTTCCCCTTTGAAATATCATCTGTTTTTTTTCAGTCTCTTAAATGTCCTTGAGCAAATGGTTTCTACCAGGATATGTAATAAAAACAAACTGTGCTGTGGTTTTTACTAACACCCAGCTAGGTTTACATTGTCATCACAAGTTTAGTTAAGGATAAAACTTGTCCTAAAACAAATTTTCATTTAAACAGAGTGAATGGAGTCGCCACAAAGGATTAAGTTCAGATCATTCAGAGGGAGACGACAGGATGCGTTTTAGTCCACTGGAAGTGGACGTGACCGTCGAGCTGGCTCATAATTTCTCTTTAAACAGAACCAAATATCACAGTAGAAAGCAAGTTACAGGGAGCAGAGAGAGTCTGCAGGGTCACACATTTCTTTTCCCCTCCAACATGCAGTCATCTCGAGGGTGGTCGGAAAACCACACTTGCTGCAGTGCAACTGAGGTCGACAATGAGCCTGCAGGGGTTCACTGGAGATGATGAAACATAAAACCTGTGAAATGTTGACTCACATTTTCCTGATCAACCCAGGAAGTGGTGCATCTGTCATGGATGAAGTTTACTCACACAGGGAAGGGCTGACTCAAAATGAGTTGGGACAGGTTATAATGAATTCCTGCAGCAAGTACTCACTTCGCAGCTGTTCAAAGATTTATTTATTCAGCACGTGGTTGTAAAAGTTTATAACGCTACCTCTCACCTGTAGTGGTCGGGGGAGGCGCCAGCTCCCAAAACTCTGGTGGGCTAAAGCGAATGTGATGTGCTGAAATAGTGACAATTATTGATTTTTGATTTGCTTTTAACTGAGATCAGCTGCACATTTTGTCAGAAAGCTTCAGGGACTCTCATTACGTCGATCCTGGTCTTGTAGCCGGGTTAACTGACTTCGTAACGGTGCGGCCGCACTGCAAGTTTCATGGTTTTCTGTCAGACGCTCTCATCTCCTCCCCTGGATCACTGCAGGGCAGCGTCCTATGACCTTTATGATTTGTTTAAAATAGAAATAAGTGCAGCACCCAACATGTAAACTGCAATACTGTAAAACGATGACTCAGTTGTTGTATCCAAGCTGAGCAGTGATGACTGTAATTGTGGACTGATGCAGCTCTTCTTTCTTAAACTGAATCAGAGGTCAATGAGAGGAAAATTTACAGTACAATTAAAAACTGTTTCTACTGGTTTCTCACTTTACAAAAATATTTGAGTATTTATGTAATGAGCCATTTATGTCGCATACATAACAGCGGCCATTATTGTGCTGTCATTTTTACTAGTGTCTCTGAAAGGACACATGACTCTATGTATGATGTTAAAACCTTCTGAATTTTAACACTGCCATACCAGCCTTGGTTTGTAGCTGCTAGAGCACAGTTTTGGGATAGGAAACACCTGTTGTTGAGTGTTGAAGTAGTTACCTGGAGGTAGTCAGTGCCACAGATGGCCGCTGTATACTCACAACTGTGCTTGCATTAGACGTCATTCCTCTGTCCGTCTGTATAGATGTCAGTAATTCTTACACAATTTACCTTTAAACACCAACATTAGCAAAAATGAAAGAAATGCACACTGATTTTATAAAAAAAAAAATCCCTCCTACATCTCTCCTGTCAGCATGAACAACCAATCAGTAGAGCTGGTTGAACACTAGCTTCATATTGATACCGTGTGCAAGAAATTCTCATCAGCGTGTGTATTTTTACAGGAAGCTTCGTAGTTTTAATGTTAATAATACTTTTATTCAACTGTTTAACTCTTGTTTTATTAAATCCCTTTTTATAGGGGTGGGAAAATCGAATCAAAATATCAAATATCAGGATTTTTTGCTTCACAATTGTAAAATTGGCCCTGCGATGGACTGGCGAGCTGTCCAGGGTGTACCCTGCCTTTCGCCCCAAGACTGCTGCGATAGGCTCCAGCTTCCCCACGACCCTGAATCGGACTAAGCGGTTAGGATAATGAATGAATGAATGAATGAATGAATAAAAATAATCCATAATAAAATGTTTGTCATTTTTGTTTTTATTGATCTTTTTGTTTTCTTGGGCATAATAGCAGCAGAATGATGGTCTGGCTACTTTGTTGTTTTCTCTTAATTTAAATCAAGAAAAATGATGAGTAAGAAAAGTTTTAAACATTTTCTGAACTGGAATTGAATTGAATCGTCTTGCAAACATATTGTCACAGCCCTACCTTTTAACTTTTTCTTTTATTTGCTGGTATGGCTCCTTTTTCCTCAAAAATCAAAACAGATTGCAGAGACTTGTAAGACAGTGCAGTAAAACAGCAGGGATTCACCTGACAGACGTCTCAGCACTCTTTCAAACTCGAGCCTGAAGCAAGGCCCGTCCAGTCCTTGCTGATCGGAGCCACCTATTGGCTGGCGAGGTCATTGTGCTTCCATCAGGGTGTTGGTACATCCAGCCAAAATGCAGGACAGACAGACAAATCTTTTCTTTGCATCCTTTTATATAAATATTTTCTGTTTGGTCGTCTTGACTTTTGGTTTTTACTGCTTGCTGCACAGCAAATGACCCTTCAGAGACAATAAAGACTCCTTGAACCATGAGTTATCTTAGCATTGATTCAAAGATGTATTCTATCACAGGGCTCCTCAATCCTGGTCCTTAAGGACCGGTGTCCTGCAGGTTTTCCAAGTGTCCCTTCTGCACCACACCTGATTAAAATCAATGTGTATTCATCAGACATGCGCAGAGCTTGTCAGAGCATGAATCAGGTGTGTTCCAGTAGGATCACTTGGAAAACCTGCTGGACACCGGTCCGTGAGGACCTGCGTTGGGGATCCCTGTTCTATCACATTATATTGTATGTTTAAGTGACTGACATGCCTTTACCTTTGCAGGGACCCTCATCGGGACATATTCAGTGGGAAAGACACCATCTGTAGAGACACAAAGTCTGAAAAAGGTACTAAGATGTTTACCAGCCTGTGGTTTTTATTACTGATGGAATATGTGGGTTCTCATACACATGCAACAAGTCTGACAAGTGTAAGCAGTGGAAGATATAAGCTGAACAGAAAGCCTTATCTTTTATGCAGATTGTCATTTGGTTAGCTTCACCATGTGTGGGTTTAGATAAACAAATGCTATAAATGCATAATATTAGCACAGAGTTAAATTGGGGTCTGTTTTTCTGCATGGTAAGTTTGTGTGTACAGCACATTTCATGAACAGGATGATTCAAAGCGCTTCATATAACATTTAAAGCTTTACAGCAGGCTGTGAGAAGCATTAAAAACAAACTTTCAAAATAAAAATACATTTTAAATACATGAAGATAAAAGTTACATAAATTGAGAGTTTCAGCAGACCTGCAGTTTTCTGGGAGTTTGTTCCCCATGCGAGGAGCATAAAACCTGAACAATGCCTCTCCATGTTTGGTTCGGACTCTGGGAACAGAAAATAGCTTTGACCCTGATGAACTGAGGGATGTGGTTGGTCCATAACAAACCAGAAGATCCTGACGGTATTTTAGTGTTTTATAAACTAGCTGCAGGATTTTGAAGTCAGTTCTCTGACAGACAGGAAGCCGGCCTGGAAGCCAGGAAGCCTTCTGCATTGTGATTGTGGATCCAAACTTTAATGTGCTGTAGAAAGCTGCAGCCAGATGCCGTTATACTGATATGTTCATACAGAACCAGTTCAGTCATAACAAGCACATTGCTGACAATCGGAAATGGCTCCGCTTGTGTTGGTGCAGCTGTTGCTCCTTTTAGCTTTTTCTTTATAATCCCAATCCTTATATCTGCTATGGAGATTGCATTAACAACAATAAAAAGTTCAGTATATGGTCGACTGAAAGGTTAAAAAAAAAATGCAGTTCCACCTTTGCACCTTCATCCTCCAGTCCTGCATGCTGCATCCTCCTTGTGACAAAACTAGCTGCTCTGGACCCTTTTCTGTTTTAATGCTGTCTAGTTTTAGTATAGTTTTTGGGAGCTCTTACAGCCATGCAAACTGTTGTAAAGAGGGGCTAGTAGGATCCAAAGAGCGGACACTGTCAGAGTACAGAGAGAGGTTTATTGGTTCTCCACAGATCCCTGTGAACTCTTCCAGCAGAACTTCAGAGACTGGCGAGCAGCAGGAGGCAGGCAGGCAAGCAAGCAAATGGGCGGGCAGGCAGGCAAAACTGGGAGGTAGCGTCTATGAACTGGCAGGCTTTCACTGGCAGGAGGAAGACAGGACACAAATCAAAGGTTTACACAAGCAACGTAAGCAGAGGCCGAGAGCTGTTTTACCGCAGGGCAATCAACAATCTGGCGCTGGATAGCAGGCAGAGCTGGTCTTAAATAGGTTGTTGATTGCTGGAACGTGAATCAGGTGTGCCTCCAGTTCTCAGCTGACCACGCCCATCAAGGAACAGGAATCATCACAGTACCCCCCCCCCCCCCCCCCCCTCAACGGGAGCCACCCGGTGACCGGAACTTCTCGGGATGGGCCTGAGTGAAGGATCCAGGATGAAAGAGCGGGGAACCCAGGCCTGCTCCTCAGGGCCATAACCCTCCCAGTCAACCAAAAACTGGAAGCCCCGGCCGCGACGGCGCACATCCAGAAGCCGTCGGACGGTGTAAGCTGGGCGACCAGCCACAAGCCGGGCAGGAGGAGGGGGCCCGGAAGGAGGGACCAGAGGACTGGAAGTAACAGGCTTCAACTGGGAGACATGGGAGGGATGAATCCGCATAGAGCGGGGGTGCTGCAAGCGAACCACCGTGGGATTGATGACCTGCT
Organism: Telmatherina bonti; assembly: GCF_933228915.1. Classification (NCBI taxonomy): domain Eukaryota; kingdom Metazoa; phylum Chordata; class Actinopteri; order Atheriniformes; family Telmatherinidae; genus Telmatherina; species Telmatherina bonti. The sequence continues at coordinate 13,287,335 of NC_136619.1, read as the reverse complement.
GGATCTCAAAAGGTCCCAGGTAGCGAGGAGCCAATTTCTTGGTGTCAGTTCTCAAGGGAATGTTCTTTGAAGACAACCAGACCTGAGCGTATCTGGGCCCAGCTGTGCAACGTCGATTGGCCTGGCGTCGACTCCGTTCCCCAGCCCGAAGTAGAGCAGCCCGAGCCGTCCTCCAGGCCCGACGACAACGGTGGATGTGGTGCTGAACTAATGGAACAGCTACTTCAACCTCTTGGACAGGGAACAGGGGTGGCTGGTACCCAAGAGCATTCAAAAGGAGATAAACCAGAAGCTGAGGATGTGAGGGAGTTGTGCGAGTACTCAACCCAGTCCAGATGGTCGCTCCATGAAGGGTTGGATTCAGCCACACAACGAAGGACAGTCTCCAGGTCCTGGTTTGCTCTCTCGGCTTGACCGTTAGTCTGGGGTGGAAACCGGAGGACAAACTGACTGTGGCACCAATGGAGAGACAAAAGGCTTTCCACACCTGTGAAGTGAACTGGGGTCCTCTGTCAGAGACTGTCAGTGGGCAATCCATGGAGTCGGAAGACATGGTGCACCAACAGGTCGGCAGTCTCCTTGGCCGAGGGAAGCTTTGGAAGAGCGATGAAATGCACAGCCTTGGAAAAACAGTCCACAATAGTCAGGATGGTGTCTTTACCTTTGGAAACAGGTAGGCTGGTAACAAAATCCACTGCAATGTGCGACCAGGGTCTGCTGGGGACAGGCAGAGGACGTAGAAGTCCAGCCGGGGGTCGATGCAATGCCTTACTCCTAGCACAAGTAGTACAGGCAGCCACGAACTCCTGCGCATCCTTCTCCATGGTTGGCCACCAAAACCTGCGTCTGATAAGGGAGAGAGTGCGCGAAGAACCAGGATGACAAGCCAAACGGGAGGAGTGACCCCACTGGAGGACCAGGGATCGGGCGGTGTCGGGAACGAACAGTCGATCCTGGGGACCAGTACCCGGGTCAGGCAGGTGTTGCTGATGAGCTGTTGATGACTCTTCTCGACCTCCCATGAGACCGCAGCCACGATGCAGGAAGCTGGCAGGATGGTTTCCACCACAGAGGTGGTGGCTTCAGGGACAAACTGACGTGAAAGTGAGTCGGGTTTCTGGTTCTTGGAGCCTGGTCTGTATGACAGTGTGAAATGGAACCGGTTGAAGAATAGACAACGGGCTTGGCGAGGATTTAATTGTTTAGCCGACTGCAAATACTCCAGGTTTCTGTGATCCGTCCAAATAAGGAATGGAACTCTGGATCCCTCCAGTCAGTGCCGCCAGTGCTCTAGAGCCAGTTTGATGGCAAGGAGTTCTCGGTCCCCAACATGATAATTGCGTTCTGCGGGGAAAAGATGTCAGGAAAAGTAGGCACAAGGGTGTAGTTTCTGGGTCTCAGGAGATCTCTGGGACAACACGGCTCCTACCCCGGTGTCCGAGGCATCCACTTCCACTACGAATTGGTGGTTCAGGTCTGGATGGATAAGAACTGGAGCTGAGGTGAACAGTTCCTTAAGCTTGTTGAAAGCCTGGGCCGCCGCATCTGACCAGTAAAAGGGAACCGATGGGGAAGTGAGACGTGTTAGGGGGAGAGCTGTACGGCTGAAGTTGCGGATAAAGCGTCGATAAAAGTTTGCAAAACCCAGAAAGCGCTGCAGTTGTTTTACAGAGGTTGAGTCTGCCAATCCGCAACAGCCTTGATCTTATCTGGGTCAGCTCGGACCTGTCCACGCTCAAAGATATAGCCCAGAAACGAGATTGTATCTTTATGAAAGTCACATTTCTCTGCTTTGACAAACAGGCGGTTCTCCAACAGTCTCTGCAGTACCTGTCTAACCTGTTGCTCATGTTCCGAGTGAGTCCGGGAGAAAATGAGGATGTCATCCAAATAAACAAACACAAAACGGTTAATGAGATCTCTCAGCACGTCGTTGACCATGGCCTGAAATACCGCAGGAGCGTTACACAACCCAAATGGCATGACCAGATATTCAAAGTAGCTGAGAGGGGTTCTGAAAGCAGTCTTCCATTCATCACCCTCCTTTATTCGCACCAAATGATATGCGTTGCGGAGGTCCAATTTAGTGAAGATCGTGGCACTGTGAAGGGAGTTGAATACAGAGTCAAGCAGAGGTAAGGGGTACTTATTCTTTACAGTGATAGTGTTTAAGCCACGATAATCTATACAAGGCCTGAGTGAACCATCCTTTGAGATGAAGAAAAACCCAGCCCCTAGGGGTGACGAAGAGGGCCTGATTAGTCCTGCAGCGAGAGAATCTGAGATATATTTCTCCATAGCCTCAGTCTCTGGTCGGGAGATGTTATATAGACAGCTGGTGGGTAATGGCGCCCCCGGGAGCAGATCAATGGAACAGTCATAGGGTCTATGTGGGGGAAGAGCCGAGGCATTGTCCTTGCTAAAGACCTCCCTTAAGTCATGATAGACTGAAGGAAGGGCGGACAGGTCAAGGGGAACAGGTTGGTGGCTGGAAACAAGGGTAGAAGGAACAGCTGAATGAAGGCAGGTGGCATGACAGAAGGAACTCCAGTTAATAATCCTCCCGCTTTGCCAGTCCAGGTGGGGGTTGTGCTGAGCCAGCCAAGGGTGGCCTAAAACCAGAGGGGACTTAGGTGAATCAACAATGAAAAAAGAAAGTTCCTGATGATTACCTGAAACAATCATTCTTATAGGAAGGGTGTTACGGCTGCCTGTATTGTTTTTCAGTTTACTAATTCTGAACCTTCAGCTGGGATTCCTGCTCAAACACAACTCAAGTGGTGATTATGATGGCTACGTCCTTCAATTTGGAACGGTTCCTTGAGGCTCCTTCCTGTGTGGCTCTTGACTTGTGCCGCAAGGCTGATCTTATGCTGATTGCGGGTCATTTCAATCTGTTGGTCCCGAAACAGGCCACCAAGGGCCAGATTAAAGCTCTACTGGTGGAACAGTTGGAAGCTTTTGGGGTGCTAAAGGTGTCTGCAGGAACCGCAGCTGTGTGTGAGGGCACTCTGGCTAGGGGTGACCCAACGAATGGGGAGAAGGTACTACATCCTCAGGGGGAGGTGGAACCGCTCCCTCAGACTCCCAGCGCAGTTACTGCTGAGGTGGGTTCAGGGGTTGGTAAACAGGCAGGTGTGCCAGTTACTCTTCCCCGATATGATCCGCTCCTCTCTGACAGCAGTACTGGAGCCCATGGTGAGGCTCGGTTGAAGGTTCGCTTGGCTCGACTGGAGCTGGAGGCCCGTGAAAAGGCCCAAGCTCGCCAAGCTCAACTGGATTTTGAACTGCGAAGGCTGGAAATTGAAGCTGACAAAGCTGTCAGGCTGCGTAGGCTGGAGCTGGAGGCTCAAGCCCAGGCCCAAGACCCTTCTGTCATGACTGAACAGGCGGCTCCTTCTGTTTCTACTGCATTTGATGTGAGCAAGTGTATCGCCTTGGTGCCTGCTTTTCGTGATTCGGAGGTTGATTCGTACTTTGCTGCATTTGAGCGCATTGCTGGCGCATTGAGTTGGCCGCGAGCTGTCTGGCCTCTGTTGCTACAATGCAAACTTACTGGAAAAGCACAGGAAGTTGTTGCAGCCCTTCCATTGAAGGACCAATCCTAGCCAGGAGGCAGCAATCAGAGTTGTGTTTGAGCAGGAATCCCAGCTGAAGGTTCAGAATTAGTAAACTGAAAAACAATACAGGCAGCCGTAACAAAGGGATTGCTGTGTGATGGTGTAAAGAAGACTGCCATCCAGGGCCTGCGCAGACATGGGGGATGAGAGGGTCTTCAAGCTAATATGTAGCGAGCTAGCTAAGGCTCTATCCAAAAAAAATTGGCCTCTGCACTAGAGTCAACCAAGGCATCAACAGAATGGTGAACATTATCGCAGAACAGGACAGCTGGGATGAGAGTCTTAGTGTGGGGAAATACCTCAGAGGATGTGGCCGTCAGTACCCCCACCGCTACTGACGGCCCTGGTCTTTTGATCGGTTGGGACAGAATGAAATACGATGTCCAGGTAGTCCACAGTAGTAACAGTCACCCGAGGTCCTTCTCGGCCGCTCCTCCGGGGAAACGTGCGCTCTTCCCAGCTGCATAGGCTCCTCTGTGGGAGTGGCTGTGTGAGAGAAGGATGGTACTGCGCCAGAGGAATTCTCCTGCTTGTAACTGGATTGGGATCGTCGTTCCCGGGCCCTCTCCCGCAGTCGGTTGTCCACACGGATGGCGAGGGAAATTAGTCCCTCCAGAGACTCAGGCATGTCACAGGTTGCCAGTTCATCCTTCAACCGGCTGCTCAGACCGTTAGCAAAGACGTCACGGAGAGCGTCATCATTCCATCCTGAATCTGCTGCGGCTGTCCTGAAATGAACAGCAAAGTTAGCCACACTCGCACTTCCTTGATGGAGGCTGAGGAGACATGTAGCGGACTCCCTGCCTCTTACAGGATGATCAAAAACCTTTCATCTCATGGACAAAAGAAGAATATGGCTGCTGCCTGAAACCCTGTTCGTAGGTTGCTTCAGCCCAATCCAGAGCTCGCCCTTCGAGACCAATCACAAAAGAAATCTTAGATCGGTCTGTGGCGTAGGTGAATGGTTTCTGATCGAAAACCAGTGAACATTGAAGCAAGAATCCTCTACATCTGCCTAAATCGCCAGCATACGGCTTGGGATCTGGAATATGCGTCTCTTACGGGGTGTGCTGAGTCAGGTTGGTGAGCGGGCAGATCCGGAGCAGGCAGCTGAGTCGGTGCAGGATGGCCCAAGCCGGCGACGTGTGTTGTAAGCTGGGTTAGCTGAGAGAGGATCACATGATAGTTCTGATCCAAAGTTGCATCGTTTGCTCATGTCGAGCGAGACGTGCATTCTGACCTGACATGGTGTGCTGAAGGCTGTCAGCGGTGGCTTCCGGGTTCACGTCCATCGGATCCATTCAGTGGCCAGATTGTTCTGTTGTAAAAGAGGGGCTAGTAGGATCCAAAGAGCGGACACTGTCAGAGTACAGAGAGAGGTTTATTGGTTCTCCACAGATCCCTGTGAACTCTTCCAGCGGAACTTCAGAGACTGGCAGACTGGCGAGCCGCAGGCAGGCAAGCAGGGGAGCAAGCGAACGGGCGGGCAGGCAGGCAAAACTGGCAGACTGGCAGGTAGCGTCTATGAACTGGCAGGAGGAAGACAGGACAGGTTACAAATCAAAGGTTTACACAAGCAACGTAAGCAGAGGCCGAGAGCTGTTTTACCGCAGGGCCATCAACAATCTGGCGCTGGATAGCAGGCAGAGCTGGTCTTAAATAGGTTGTTGATTGCTGGAATGTGAATCAGGTGTGCCTGCAGTTCTCAGCTGACCACGCCCATCAAGGAACAGGAATCACCACACAAACAGGTGTGTGTTCTGCTGTAAATTAACCCTAAGATGTTGTTTATGGTGAATCCAGGTATCTGCCTGTGGTTATCACATGCAGAATAAAATATTGACCTGTTTTTAAGATGTTAAAACAATGCAGTTGATGCAAATAAGTTGTGTTATGATTGGTTGAGAGCAGCTGGAGCTGGAGGGGGTCTGTAATAAGCCTCGAACAGCTTCCAGCTCTAATTCTTTCACACATTTCTGAGACTGTCCTCAAGAAGCAGCGAAATGTTATAACTTACTGATAAGTAGTTGTGAGGTTCCAGCACACAATGCTTGTAGGAATATGTCCAAACCTTAAGTGGCTGCTTGTAAAGCCATTGCCCCCTTTATCATCAGCTAATCGTGCAAATGAATATCTCGCTCCGGCTCTCCTTCACTGGTTCCTGGTACTCTCCCTGCTTCCTCTCGTTGGCTTTGTCTCTTTCCAGGAAACTTTGAGCTCCAGCATGATCAGATGTTTAGATGCCTCGGAAGTAATGATAAGATTGATATAATAACAACCTTTTTTTCATTTGGGTGACAGCTCTACACTTCCTTAGCGTGACTAACCCTTGTTAGTCTCATAGATGATACCCCCTCTGTCCAAACGATACCGTTCGATCAGCTGCTCGTCATCAAACGAAGCCAAAACATCCTCCTGGACTCTCTGTGCACATCTCTCACCTCAGTGGCATCCTTTACAGGCAACTCCTAACCACTTAGGACACCGCTGGGATCTCTTAAATATCTGGAGCAGATTCTTATCCCTGAAAAAGATGATACATGGCTTTATCCTTTGAAAGTAGGACTAAATTCTACACATTCTCCACACTTGGGACTGAAATGTCGCCAAGACGCTTGATGAATACGGCCCCAGGTCTTCAGCAGTCTCAGTCAAGTCCTGTAGCAAAGCAGGAGACGTGCATTTAGCTGACAGCGTCCACTTTTAGCAGTTAAGCATGAAATTATTCAGCTTGTCCACATCTGTTGGTGATCACATCCACATGGTTGTTACTTTGTGTATATTACAGAAAAACAACACTTGTTTCCCACCACAGCCTTCATACCAGCTGGATTTAGTTTTACCAATGTTTCTACAAAATCCAGCATTATACTAAACAACTAAAAAATGGAAAATTTAGACAATATTTACATCTACGTTTCGCTCTATGTTTAGTTGCACAAGAGCAGCAGCAGAAATAAGCAGCTTTGGTTAAAACAGCCTAACAGGCGACTAAAAAGTGTCCACTTTCCCCCCAGAGGTACCTGGGGGTGAAAGTTGCAGAGGCAATCTCATCTAGTTTCTAAGTGTGTCGTTATGTGCTGCAGTCTTCCGGCAAGTTGTCTGAAAATGGAAATAAGACCCAACTGTGTTTACAAAGTGTAAAGACAAGGTGTCTGATGTGTTTCTGCTCAGTTTATCTCACATCCTCTGCAGCAGCTGCTTTCTTCGGTCGAGTGGGCTTCCTGCTTCCTCTTCTTTTAGCAACCCACCTGCTTTAATAAGTGCTGCATTACACTTTAATATTAAACTACTCTGAAAAGGCAGTTTGCAGAACTAAATGTGTAAATAAGATTAAAATAAAGTTTGCTGGTCTTTTTCTGAATGTTAACAACATTGTGCAAATCAGGGAGGAGGTGGAAGGTCAAAGTTTATTTAAACCATGAATCATATGGACACATTTACACTCGTATACACAGGATGGACGATATTCTGCCAAGTCTTTGTGAGTTTGGAGAGAAGTGTATCTATTAAAGGAACTTACTATATGACCCAGCACTTGACTTCATTTTTGGGAACTTTTTGCACATCATATCTGGTATGCACAGCTGCACAGCGTGGTTCTGCCCAGGTCTTATCAGTGTCTCGCATAAACACTGGCGGTAGGCCACATTTTCAGTAACACAGCATCTGCTTCATAACCACCTTTTTTTTTTTTTTTTTTATAGAAGTACTGCAGCAGTTCACCCATATGTTCAGTGGCAGCTCTTGCTTATGTTTATAAATGATATTTTTTAACCAAATATGGAAATATGGGAAGTGAACGGTGTCCTGTCAGTGGTCAACCAATCAGAAGTGGTTGTTAAAGTTTTTCTGGTGTTTGTTATGTAAGGAAGAATCTGCATCGTTCCAGACCAGTACTGCCACTCCAAACTTCCACATCCACACTCCTGCGTTTCGCTCTTTCATCATTAACACTAATGTTGAGCTGCTGTCCTAACACTCCCATCCTGAAGGGGGAAATGCAGCACAAAGTTCTACGTTCTTCTCCAGCGCTGATGTTTTGTGCTGTCTGTGTGCAACCTGCTAAGCTTGCTACGTAGGATCAGGCCACCTGTTAGGTGGATTTAATCTATAAAAATGTGATGAAGTTCTTCATTCTAGATTTCTGCAAATGCAGCTTCCCCTCACAGCTGACCTATGTGATATTGTTTCACATGTCATAGAATAACGTGAGACTGCACCAAGCAGAACTTCCCACTGCAGTTTCATAATTAGGAGAAAAGGGATGTTGAAAAAGGATCCAGGCATTCACATGTTGTCACGGTGAAACAGTCACCGACCAAACCGAAGTGGCATTAAAGAAATCCTTTTCTGTTCTTTTCTCAGTTTCCTCAGATGAAGAAATTGTAAAGGTTGATCCCATGAGCAAACATTTCCTGCAGTGCCCAATGTCATCCCTTCATGCCCAGTACACCTGGCATGGGCCAAACAACTCCACACACTGCAGGTCCAGGGAGGAGCAGTGTCTATTTCTGATCGACAGCATGCGCTCCGATCAGGCTGGGCTGTACAGATGTGTGTCAAAGGAGGGGGACTACGACAAAGTTGTGGTACAGTACCGGCTTCAGCTGAGCAGTAGGGCGGCAGGCCCAACTCTGAGCCCAACAGACTGGGTTTATCTGATCGCTGTTCTGATGATTGCTATCTGGTGGTAGCTGAAATTAAAATGAGTTATAAAAAGAAAAGATAAAAAAAAAAGAGGTTCAGACTGTGAAATTAATTTTTTTTTTTTTTTTTTTTTTTTTACATTTAATGTTTTTTTGTTTTTTTTTTGCACGTCCTGTTTTCTGTATGCATGTCCGCATGAGTGCAATAGACATTTAACAAAAAGGAATTTAAATGTTAAAAACACACCAATTACTTTATTAGCGTTGGACTGATTTTTGCCTTCAGAGGTGCCTTAAATATCAGTGTCATAAGTTCAGTTAAATGCCAGGAAATGTGGTTTAGAGCACCGATGTTTTACAGCCGGGGTCACCAACGCCAGTCCTCAACAGCTGCCATCCTGCAGGTTTCAGTGTTTCCCTGCTACGACACACCTGATTCAAATAAAAAGTTCAACAAATCTGCCTGTTAAGGAGCCGTTGATTTGGGTCAGGTGTGTTGCAGCAGGGAAACACTAAAACCTGCAGGATTTCAAATTTCATGACTTCTGAAGACATTTAGTTGCAACAGAACTTTTCAAAGGGCTTCATAGCAAGGGGAGTGAATACATATACTTACACATATACATATGTGACCTACAGGATACATATGTAACCTACAAGTTTCCTCCCTGCACATATTTGGACTGCTTTGTGATGATCCATCACATACAATAAACCAAACATCCACAATACCTGTATTCTGATTATACCTCTGTTCACCTGGATAATTTGGAGGCTGTTGCTCCATGAAAAGCAACTAAACAGACTTTAGCTAATCCACCAGCTGGTTAGTGTTGAATTGTGTGTGAAATATTTAATATTCATCTTCTAACACATGTAAAAAGTTGACGTGCAACCGAGCTTGTTAACCAGACTAATTTATAATGACGACATATTCTGCAACCAGTTTCACTTTTTTAATGGATCTGTTCTAATAACATCAGTGCATAAAGGATGTGTTCATACAGAGAGCTGAAGTAGAAAAAGTTTCCTTGCTGGCAAACGTTGCGTTTGGTAAAGCAGAACGCGGCAGTATTGCAGAGTGTGTGAATGTTCTTTACTCAAGCTGCTTAAAGCAGCAACCTGTGAGAGTCTTACATCCGTTTTTTTTTTTTAACTTTTATTTCTCTATATGTAACGCACTTTCCCAATTCCCCGTTTTATTACTACCTCAGGAAATGAACTGGGTTACTGCACACTGAGCTGTTTTATATTTATAACGCAGAGAATAAATGAATTAGTTATATGCTGTATACTAGGCTGTGATATGATGATATGCTTTTGTCTCAATTTTTTGGGTCCCGATTCAATTTAAATTGCGATTCTCACAATTCTTCGATATTGCTGATTTGTGTAGATTAAAAACAAAAAAATGTTCAAAACTTTTCTTTGCTCGTCAATTTTCTTGATTTCAATACAGAAAAAAAACAACACAGTAGCCAGACCATCATTTTGCTGCTATAATACCCAAGAAGGCAATATAAAGTTCAATAAAAACAATAAAATGGCAAAAATTTTATAATGAATTATTTTTGTTTGATTTTTTTTTTAACAAAAAATGTATTTTAAAATTGTGAAGCAAAAAAATCCAGATATTCGATTTGTTTTCCCACCCCTACTGTATACACACGCACATACATACATATGTATGTGCATGTGTATATATACAGTGTATAACTAACAAGGGAAGTTATTTGTGGAACAAATTGCCTAATTTTACTTGAGTGATGTTCATGATCATGTTCATCTTTATGTGCCTTTATGTGCCTTTTAATTGTTTAAATGTAAATTAAATTTGTATTTCCTAACTCCCATTGTTTTCTGTCATCTCAGTTGCATTACAACAGAACTTGCAGGCTTTGCTTCTCTGTACACTGCAAAAAGAAACAACTATGTTGCAATCACAGGGTTGACACTCCTTATATTATGACACATCCTGAACACTAGTCTAGTAAGTGTGACAGCTGTTGCACCATAGAAAAAAAAGCTTCTTACTCAGTAATGGTTTTTCCTAAGTGTTTTGTGGAGAAATTGAAACATTTTAATCCACCCATTTATTCCACCCACCCTGCAATGGAGGTGGGGGTGGAGCACACTATGAGAAACAGGGTAAACCCCAGATTCTGGAGTACCTACAGTGCCTCTAAACTCAAGGTTGAGCCAGAAACCTCTCTGTGGTAGTAACCACCACACTATTGACCTGTTTCTTGTTTATATTATTGGAGAAAATTTCACATAAACTTGTCTTCGGACTGTTTATTCAAGTGTGTGAAGCAACTTCCTAACTTTGTGATGCAGCAAAGCTGGAATATGAGATAAAGAGGGATCAGTCCAAATCGCTCACCCACCTCTGATAAGAAATAAAACAGGCAGACAGAGGACAGTAAGATATAAAGTAAAACTTTATCATGACATACAAGTTTAAAGCCCTGAGAACCATATCTTTATATTAACTAATATGAACAAAACTGAATGTGTGAAAACCACTTTGGAAAAGTGCTCCTCTTAAATACAATCAGCACAAACCAGTTTTTACAAGCATTTGTGTGTTTTGTCCCATTTTTTTCTTTTAGTTTGCTTTAATCAAAGAGAAAACTATAATAATATCAGTAATATCATTATTATCATGTCCATAATAATAATAATAACAGTACAAAAATATGCACAAACCCCACAGTTGAATTAATATACGGAGCATTGTACAAGCCAAAAAACAACAACATAAAATTGATAAATGAGGTATTCGATAACCACTTGCATATGCACCTGCTTTTACACAGATCAGGTTAGTTTTTAAACAATTTAAAACTGAATTTACTCCAAAATCAAAAAGACAAAAAAGGTTCTGCAAACTTCCAACTTCACAGCTTCCTGAGTGACGAGACTTCGCCTGCAGTTACTGACGACAAAAAAAAACCTAAAAATGCAACACCAAATCAAAAGAAGCATTCAGTCCAGCGACCGCAGCCTCCGTCAGTACTCGTCCCTCAACGCAGCTCGACATCAAACGCAACAGACCACTGCTCTGAGGTATTGTTGTATGACACAGGCACGACACATCACATACAGTACAACTTTTCCACGCAGCAAGTCAGGTGGCAGACGCTTGTCAGTTAGCAAAGTGACCAGAAGGCTGCTTGTTCGAAGCCCACGCACCGGAGAGGAAAAGTGAATGAACCAACCCTCAAGACTTTCCACTCTATGATCAGAGACCGACAAAGTGCTGTTCAACGTCAGAAGATGACAGTGGCTGTGTTGGGCAGTTCCCAGTGAGCAAACTGGAACTGTAGGATGCATGCTGGGGAGACATTTCCCCATTTCATCTGATTATTAGAACTTGTGTTTCTGCAACGTCCCTTCTCTTTATATAAGAAGATGCATCAGTGGCGCCACCTGCAGCATCTTTACTGTTATTACATATTCTCACTGTTTAGTGAACCTGCTTGCACACACTCACGCGCAAACATACAAAGGCAGTGAGGCTACACTATCAAACAGTCTGTGGACTAAGCAGATGAAACAACGTGGACTTAGGAGGAAGAAAATGTTTTAGTTACGTAGCCTAAATGATTAAACTGTTGCTAAAAACAAGGTCCACGAGGACGAAAGAAAAAAAAAAGAAAAGAAACACACAAATAAATATCAAAAACTTAGCTGTTTACACAACAGCAAGGTTGACAACTGGTGTCAAACGTCTGATGAAATTCCCCTCCAAAAAAAAAAAAAAAGAAAAGAAAAAAGTAACGATTCTCCTAAAGGATTAAACTTTAAGAGACTTTTCCCAGCCAGTTTAAAAAGGTGAAACTTGCACTGACTGGATCTCACCAGCAACTACTTTTAAGGCAGCATCTATAATTCTCACCCTTATAAAAACACAGTTATGTGTCCTACAGAGTTGTGAAGGGCAGAGCGGGGGCCTAACTGCAGGGCCCTCGATCGTCCTCGACTAAAATCTTCACAGCGTAACATCTGCAAGACCTGACGCATGATGGCTAAAAATACAATCAAGTAAAAGCACTAAGGATGCCCACCTGATCGCTTCGAGCTTACATCCAACACATGGAAAGCTCAAATATCCATTTTCACCCTTTCTGGTGTTTAAAAAATTTTCCTTTAATGAGGAAAAAATGTATCTTCCAACAAGAGGTAAAATATAATTCTCCTGTGCGCTGATCATCAGGAAGTGTGTTTTCATGACGGGACTAGAAATGTGGACTGTGTATAATTACTGAGGGGATTTACAGCCACAGAAGGTGCTTTGTTAAGCACCAAAACGTCCTACAGTTTAGAAGTCAATTAGTTCAAGAGGCCACATTTTCTGGCCTGTATTACCATCAGTGAGTCATGTGACCAGATTTAAGAACTTAAATACACTTTAAGTCATACTTTGTTATGAAGCGAAGTCATGCCATAAACCGTAGAAGATGAGGACTCACAACAGCTCATCTGGAGGCGTTTTCACTGGTTTAAAGAGAAAAAAGATCCGGTGAAGCATTTTTTTTGCAGCCTGTAAGAGACATGGAGCTGCCTCTTTATGGACCACAGCATCAAGGATTGTGTAAGAAGATCCAACTGGGTTAGTCTTTGGTATCAAGCTGTGCAATAACCAGAGGTGTCATAACACTGGTCACATGATTGTACACATGCATATCATCTCAGAACTGTCCTGAAAGAAGACATTGACTGGGACTTCTGAGTCTGTGGTCAAATTCGAGGTCAACCTGACCGTTTAACAATCCTGCAAATCAAACGTCCGAGGAGCGATCCTTTCTGCTCCTCTTACCTGAAAAGAATAAACAATACAGATATATCACTCCCATCAGACAGCCCACCCACCCCCCTCAAAAAAAAAACAAGCAATAAGAAGCAAGCATGAAACAGGGTCTACAAGTAAATACAGAAGAAAGATAGCAAGCCCCTCCCAACTGTTAGTCCCAAAAACCACCCGCAGCGTGTCAGTCTGTCCATGTCAGTGTCAGTTCAGGCAGGATTTGTGGCGCCAAGTTCAATGGCTTTGCGGCCGAGGTATGTAGTGTAGCTCTCCCATTCAGAGAGTCCACTGAGGTATTCTTGAAACAGTCATGTAGTCATGTGCATTCTTCACATATGAATCCTCTTTAAATTAGCAGTGATTCCTTGCAGTTTGCTTCCTGAGAGAGACACCCTCCAGAGGCCGGTAGGATGTCTGAGAACAATATACTGATGATGATGATGATGACGCCATCCCACTCGACATTCGGCTCAGCGGCTGGAGCTGGAAGAAGAACGCAAGCAAAACGGGGGGACAACAGACTCAAATTTACATTTAGATCCTGTAGTTGTGGCTTGTAATGCCTCAGTTTCACCTCTCGGTACCTCTGAGGGTGGAGCCGTGAGCTTGGGGGTGGAGGGGGGGTGGGGGTCAACTGGGCTGGTTGTCAGTGGATTAGAGTTGCTGTTTCCCCCTTCCCTCCCCTCCCCAGCTTTGTGCGCTAATCCTTTAAAGACAGCTTGTGCGGACCTGCGAGTAACTGGTTTGTACATCCAACCATTGAAATGGACTTCACATGATCTTAGCTGAGGGCAGTTATGACATGAGGTATTTAATATGCTGATCTACAGCATCTAATCATTCACCAAGTTTAAGTTCAGTAAGAGGTTACAGTGTGTTAAATAAACCTGAGTGGCCTGGCTTGGAGGCCTATTGCTGTGAGGTGGGTGCTGGGTACGTGAGGTTCCATTAGTGAGAGTTACCTGACTTCCCCTGATTGCAACTAGGTCAAAAAGAATACAAAAATAAAGCTGATTCAGGTTAAATATACTACAGCTCCTGAGGTAAAGACACCACTGCAGGTTACTTGCTTTGAGGTATGTAAAAAGAGAGAAAAAAAACAACAAAACAAACTTAAAATCATCCTAAAACACAAAATCAAAAAGACAACAAAATGGCAACAAACAAACAAAATGTCCTAAGATAAAACTTTTCAAGTTCAATTATGAATACACCTGTCAGTGGGTTTTGGCTGAGCTGATTGTGTTTAGCATGTACACTAAGAGTATTGTGTCTATGTAGTGTGTTTGATGTATTTTTCATAGTGTGTGTGTGTGTGTATGTGTGAGTGTGTGTATGAGTGTGCTGGATCAGATGCACAGCAGTGCTTTTGGGCGTGTGTTGTCATTTAATATTCTCGGGCTCTATGTTCATGATTGGACAGCCAAGAGGTTGACAGGGTTGATGAGGTATTTGTTGTGCAGCAGTTCGTTATTCTTATCGGTTTCTCATTGTACTGTATATTCATGCTGGGGGCCTCTCGGGGGGGGGGGGGGCAGGAACAAAAAGGGAGGCTCGAGTTATGGCGACCCGCTGGGGGCCGGCTCAGCTGAGCTTGGACCCTTGGAAGAGGAAGAGGATGTGGGGCTGAGGGTCTGAACCTGGGGTGCGGAGAAGCCAAAGCTAGTGCTGGTTCCAGCAGGGGAGGCTGAGGCTGAAGCAGCAGCAGCCGACACAGCGGGCCCCGGGGCCCCAGCAGACTTCTGGGCAAACAGGGTTCCTGTAAGGAAGAGAGAAACATCCATGAGATCACAGTTAAGTGAAAAGTTTCATATATACTTCCTGAAACAGTTACAACCATGAAAAACACCCACCTGAGTAGATTGTGCCATTAACTTCCACTGACACAGTGATGCTGGCATTTCCACTGGTTGAGATGCTCAGAGACATGTCCTGCTGCTTCTCATCTGGATAGACACAAATAGCACAACATATTCATTCATTCGTTATCCTAACAGCTCAGTCCGATGAACGGTTGCGGGGAAACTGGAGCCTAACCCAGCATTATTCATGGAAATATTACCCTTAACATTCATGTAGAAAATATAATCAAATTGGGGTCTAAAACCCAGAGTTGTGTTTGTCAGGTCCAGAAATATGAAGCGGTGAGCCTCAATGGTGCAGGCTTGTTCTGTTTACAGGCTTGTTAGATGGCTGCCCTCCCTGAGCCGGGGTGTGCCGGAGGTTTTCTTCCTGTTAAAGGGGAGTTTTTACCTTCCCACTGTCGCCGCGTGCATGCTCAGGATGGGGGATTGGATCGAAGCCATGACTCGATGCAATCAGTTGGTTTCTTTTATAGGATATGTATGAATTGGCTCAAAATGATGTGTATGTTGATTTGTGTATGTAAAGTGCCCTGTGACAACATTGTTGTGAAGTGGCACTATACAAATAAAGTCGAATTGAATTGGACACTAGGAGGGTACGAACTGTGTACGAATTTTTTTAACAATGATTCAAGCAAAAACTCCTTTGATCCCAACTTTATGTTCGTTCTGGGTTTTATTCTGTTTTATCTCCATGTTTGTTATTTTTGTTCATGTGTTGTCTACTGAAAACAATTTAAAAGAGAATTAAAAACCCATCAAACAAAATAAAATAAATTAATTAATAATTGAAATTATATTTCTATTTGAGATGTGTTACTTGGTTACTACGTGTTACTACCATGCGCTACTTGGTGAAAAAGTAGCTTGTTGGAAATTGGAATTGGACGCTTCGCCAGTGTCTGTATAACCTCATCAACACTGACCTCTAGTGGTGATAGTTGGCGCTCCCAAGCGCAGGTTCATGGGCATTTGAGAAGCCATGGCCAGGAGGTTATGTTGGAAAGCGTGCTGCATCAGGCGCTGCTGCTCCTCTGCCAGGCGGGCCATCTTTCTCTCTGGCCCCTCTCCTCCACCACTGGTCTCCAGCTTTTCCCTGAGCTGCTCCAGTGTGGCAGCTCTTGCCAAGCCAGCAACCTGCTGCTGTCCCAGTGACAGCGCAATGGGAGGCCTTGCCGCCATGATTGAAGGGGTCAGGTCGTCTGGAAGAGACAGACGGGGATCACCTGCATGAGTACAGGTCCATCTTAGTCACCCTTCTCATCCAGCTCAAAATCATCAATACAGCATCCCTATATGATCACATAAAATGAGTAGTGAGCAAAACAGCCCATTACTCAAACCAAACCATGGATATTGCAGGGGTCAACAGCAGAGCCACATTCCAGCCAAGTCAAAGTGACTTCAGATAACACAGCAGAGTAATGACAGTTATCAACACAATCCTCTTGATGTGGACTGGAAGCTTCAAAGTTCATGAAGTGTCCCTCCTGGTGTGGGAACCATGTTATTTATCAGTAGTAAAAAGGTGAGTGCTCCCATTAGCCTCAGGCAGAACGGGTTCACATGGATCCTAAAACACCTGGATGGACTCTACAAACACACACTCACAAAGCCATCTGAGAACACTAAAAATTCACAAATATACAAACACTAACAGCAGGATACAAGTGAATCAGTAACATGCAGTCATAGAAATGCAAAAATCAGACCAAATGTGGAGCTTTGTTTAGACAAAAGCAACTCCAAAAGCCTGAAAAAGCATTACTGGTAAGCTTAAAGCGTGTGTTTCTGTTCTTGTTCATCTTATTCTGTAGTTTTTTAAAGTCTGCAACAGAGGGCAGTGTTTGTCTAACAATGCTCACATAAGACAAACTACAACGGTCCAACCCACACAGAGGCTGACAGGCTGTCAAGTTATTGTTCATCCAGCCTGAATTCATTCAGAAAACAGATTCTTCATCCACATGTGCATTCACTCATCTGCATTTACGTTCATTTAGCAAAACATGCACATTTTCAAACAGTGTTCAAACTGCTTTTACAGTTAAGTTGTGAGAGTCGGTGTTAATTTACAAACCTTGAAAGCGCATACCTTTCTTCATAGAGGGCCCCGGTGAGGCCTGCAGGCCGTTAAGGGCCACTGAGGTCCCTGCGCCCAGACCTGGAAGGTGCATCTTGGGAGGTGAGAGGATGTGGGGGGCTGTGCTGGGAGAGGGAGAGAAGCGGAAGAGGCTGCTGCTGTAGCTCGGACGGCGACCTTCACGTCGGTTACTGTCGATGGCTGCTTGCAGCTCACCTGGGGAGCTGAGGCCTTTCCTCTCACACTCATACGGATATAGGTATTTCATGTACCTTTAGATGAAAGCACACACACAGTACAAACGATCACCTTTTAGTTAAAATTATGTCCTAAATGCACACATGAAGATAAAGTCTGTTACAAAAACAAGCATTGAAAGTGTGTTTATAAGGAGAAGGACTCAATTTATAAGTTCATCTAATTAATTTGAGGTTTTCTAGTAAATAAATGTAGATTGGTTGCATTAGTACAGCCAATGCAACCAATCTAGAAGAAATGTTTTTTGCCCCAAAAAACGTATCTTCAATTTAAATAGATTTTAGTCAACGACTTAATGAAATAATAGAGACAAGCTGCGTTTCTAGTACAGGTTCCAGTAAAGCAAAATAAAAGCAATGTTTCTAAAATTTCAACAAACAACTGCGGTTTCCAGGCGTTTTTCATCTGCAAATTTTTGTTTAGTTTCTGGGTTTTCCAAACACCGTAGAGGATTCTTCACAGCTTTTCACAGCCCTTTTCTCTCATGTCCCTTTCCATTTCATTGTAAAACTGCTATTCACTGTTTGCTATCAAGAATGGCGTTTATTTTTTACGCTTAATTATTTATTAAAAAGATTTCCGTCTCCTCCTCCGTGCATCCAAACCGTGCCAGCTTTACCTGAAATAAACTGGTAAGGCAACCCCATACGCCACATTCAGTGACATGTAAATGAGGAAAGAGTTTTTCTATTACACTTTTGGCAATAAACTTCTATATCGACATGTCTGAAAAAATTCCCGATGATGGTGTAAAAACCTTTTGCTAATGTTTGAATAGTTTTCGTTGCAATATTCAGATTTTGTGTAATTCTAGACATGATGAAACTGCACCTTCTGATGCTGATGATATACATTTCTGGAAGTAATTTCTCTGGTGATTTCTTGAAAATGCATTTAATTCGCTTCCATTCAAAACCGTCAAAAAAAAAAAAAAAAAAGAAAAATTTGTCCAAAACTGAACAAACCTAAACGTAAAGTGTCATTTTAGATAATTTCACAAACATCTCCGGCTATTCTCTAATTAACACTCTACAACTTATTAAAGTACTTTGATCTGTTTAAATGTTTTAGTCCACGCTTTTAATTAGGAGACATTATTATCTGATGGTAAACCAGAACGGCATCAGCCACTGGCAAGTTTGTGCATTTCATCTGCAGCCTGGTTGTGCAGGCAATCATCTCCTGCTCTGACTTTAGATGGGACTAATACTCCGTGAATACAGGGCTGGTTCTTTTTAAAGCTTAGTAAGAGGAAAGGTTGCAACAAAAACTGCACCTGTAACTGCAGTCACCACATTGTTGTCACAGTGTTTCTGCTAGAGTCTTAAGTCCCACATCCACACTCAGACAGAATCACGTTTGGTAAAACACAAATAGTTCTGGTTTATCAAGGTGCTTAGATAAATATTATTTAGGGTAGTTACAGGACCACACTAAAATGTTGAACCATGCCCCATTTATTGTATAATGCCAGAAAAATGCAAACATAAGTTAAAAATATTGAATTAAAAAGGCCCATTTATGCTTGTAGCAGAAGACAGACGGAGGGACAGTTTTATCCATCTTGTATCAGTTATGCGCATGTTGTGGTCAAGGGGATTAGACACACAAAACGAAGCAATACCACCAGAAATCATAGGGGCACTGCTGAGGTGTATGACTGACACGCAACCACCAAAAGCAACAAGAAAAGGAACTGGAAGAAGAAGAGGCCAAAGCGGCTGAATGAAAAGCTCAGAAAAGAAGTTGAGGAGAACAGGAAAAAACTTTGTGGTTCCATATATCTACTAGTTTTGGTGTTTTCTGACAGTTGCAAAGACTTTATAGCAATGTATTGCCACTACCAGCCAGAGTCAAAACACTGACTTACAGGTTCCATATGACACATTTTGCCAACAGTTTCATCTGGGTGTCAGAGGTCCAACAACTTGTTCTCCAAAGTCCGACATGGTCCTTAGTCTCAGTCGTTCTAAAAATCGTTCTAGTGATCTTCCCTGTTTTGCTGTTTCTTTTACTTTGCTGTTTCTTTGTTTGAACTTTTTAATGTTCATGAGCAGTGCCACTCCTCGCCCTTCTTGGGGAGAAGTGCAGCTTCTGCTGGTGCCCGCTTGGTGATTTTGAGAGAGCTGGCTCAGCTAGCTGGGGGGTGGGCCAATGGCAGCATTTACTAATGGGGGGGGATTGATTAGTTCCCTTCATGAAGTCACAAAGGGACAGATCTCAGACTTACCTGTTTGAGCACACATTCACTAAAAAGTGGAGCAAGCAAGTGAGAGAGGTGACGAGATTTTATCATTTTTGGGGCTCAAACACAGTATACAGAGACACATAAAACCTTTAGAAAGTTCATTTAGCATAATATAGGATATTTACCAACTACGGCAATGTAAAAAATGCACAAAAGTATGAGGACGACAACTTTGCATGTATGACAAAGTTGTCATTATTTGTATTGTATGTATTTTAGAAGGTATGTATTATATCTTTGTATATATTGTCAGCCAAGTATGTCAACTTTGAACGTGGTGTCGCCATTTACATACATAAGGGTGCATAAATGGGCAATTAAAAAAAACCCAAAAAGAGGTCAATTCTAAAGGCTGTGAAAATCAGTATTTAATATGAACAGTTCTAATCTCCTGCTGTCGTATCCCAGTTTTTGAGGAACATGCTCTCCAGGCTGCACGTTGTAGTAGTGGTCAGAACTGTGGCCTCACACCAAGAAGGTCGCTGGTGGGAGGTGTGGGTAGAGGCCTTTCTGTTTGGATTTTGCTTGGGTTCTCTTTGTGTTCACCTGCTTCCTCCCACCGTCCAAAGACATGCACGTTAGGTTAATTGGTTATTCTAAATTGTCCCTAGAAATGAATGTGAGCTTTCTGTTCTCTCTTAGGGCCCTGCGGTGGACTGCTGACCTGTCCAGGGTGTACCCTGCCTCACGCCCAATGATTGCTGAGATAGGCTCCAGCCTACCCATAACCCTGAATTGGACAAACAGTTAAGAAAACGACTGGCTCTCCAGGCTTTTGCCGCTGCCTAGCTGGGAATCAGCACCTCCAAATGGTCCTGCCCCAAGTTGAGGAGTTCAAATATCCCGGGTATCTCTTGTTCATGAGTGAGGGAATTCCGAGCCTCTCTGCTTATGCTGCTTCCCTAGCAACCCATCCTCATATATGTGGCAGAAAATGGATGGATGGGTGGATGGCTCTCCAGACTTATTGAAAAAGTATTTTACAAAAATCCTTTTTTGGATGTCACTTGCTGTTTGTTTCTATTCCCATCAAGATGATGCCAAACTGTCTCAGTAATGTTTTTGCTTATTTATGGTTTGTGTTTTTTTGTTGTTTTTTTTTGGTCCAAATATTTTGAAAGGACAAGACATGCCATGCTGATATTTGTCAAGTTTTCAGCTAAAGTTTCTGTGCTTATCACCTTGGTAGTGTGCAACAATACTAGTCAAATCTTTATAGTTGGCATTTTCAGGAGACGCAACTAACCCGTTTTACAGGCTTTTGGTAACAAGGTGCCAAAAGATCCAATTTAATGTTTCTTTTGTTGTTGTTTTTGCTAAATAGTTTGTTACGTGTACACAAAACACTGGTTCTCCCTTTGTGTTGGGTGTCTTTTTTATGCCTGGATGATTCATAGGTCCCTCTGAAAATGATGCAAAGATGGAAGACTAGCTAAAAAACACAGCCAAAACAAAAAGACCTTACAAACACAGAGAACTACTGGTCAAGTCTGCTTAAAGTCTGACTGCTTGGGAGTAAAATATAAAGAAATCAAGTGCAGCTATAGACATTTTGTGCAGTTTTCTGTTCACAATACACACATGGTGGTTGGGTTACTGCACCATCTTCTTCTCATCCAACTGTGTTTCTGTTCTGTTATTGTGGGATGAGATAGTGCCACATAAATTCAGCCCTGCTCCATTTTTAATCCCATAAATGAATGAACATTCCTATATTACTGGGCTGACCGCCACAATGGTGGAATACCAGTATTAGGGATCAATAAGAAGAAAGACAGCAGCTTCCATTAGATTACGTTTGCAGAGCGTTGCTACATATCAGCCTAACAACATTAAAAATACATGAAGGTTCATTAGTGATATTTGGTGCTGGTGAAGATAGAAGAAAGGTGTTACTTCTACTGAAGGACTTCCATCAGGAGAGCGAGAGTTTTATTTGAATTTAAGCATTTAAACTGTCAGTCAAACGCCACCTTAAGTCCCTGTGACCTCTGACCCAAATCACATCAATACATCTATGGGAATCAATAGACTCTTATGTGTGATGTAATCCTCATAGGAACTGAGAGTGAGGAAGGAAGGTGGCCTGGTGAAGAAAACAAACCTGAACATATATATAAACACAAAAGCAAGATTCAGTTTAACAACGCACCTATGTTACATTTGTTTTTATTATGTAGGCACTTTGTGCTGCTTTTCTATGAAAAATGCTTTATTCTTAAAAGCTGATTTGTTTTGATTTAATTCAAATACTCTGCTACATGAGCATGTACCAGAGTACTGTGTCTCTGTCAGTTAGCACAAGTAAAAGATAAATCATTAGGTGGCCTTTGTGGACAGCTGAAGCGATTAAAATAGGAGAAAATCGGTTCCAGTAATGTGTCACATGTGAGCCCTGCTTAATACTACGTACACTTAATTCATGAGAAGGTGCTTGCAGGTTAAAAGGTTGCACACATGACAATCCTAATTTAATTCCAGACTAAATTATTTTTTTGCTTTTATTTAAATGATACAAAGACTTACTGTGTGCGTAGAGTAAAAGCAGCGCTGGTGATGGATGTAGGCAGGTTGAGTCCCTTTGTGATTTCTCTCCAGATCTTCTTGTTGATAACCTCCACAAGGCCTCCCTTCTCTGTGACCAGCTTGTAAAGCATATACAGATCCAGGACTTGCTTGGCCATGATGGGGATGCGATTGACCGGGGTTCCTATAAAGGTAAATTAAAAAAATAAATCAATACATTCAAATTTACATTAAGGATTTAGAATATTTTGAGGCACACAGAATGGCTTGATATGGAGAAAGCATGGAAGCCTAAAATATCATTTACAGCCTCTACAATGACAAAGGCTGAAGAGGACAATTCAAGCTCATCAATTCACCCACTAATCAATCCCGAAACAGCCAGGATTATTTTGTGACCTCATACTGATATAATTGGTGTCAGAGGGCAGGTAAGAGTAGGGTGACGAGCCTGCTGCCTGCACGCCGATTAAATTTGGCTTGAAAACATATTAGCCCAGTTAAGGCAATCTGGCTTGACCTGGAAAAGGGGATTCACAAACAACACAAAGCAAAGCGGCTCTAGACTTTTGATACAGATGCATTAATCTTGTCAACAGCTTAACTGCAGTGAAGCTTGCAGGAAAGCATGGAGTGGGGAGGAGGTGGGAGAATGATGGGGGAGGAGTCAGGGGGTGGTGCCCATACTCGACAGAATCAAAAAGTGTAATGTGCAATAGTGTGAGCATGATGCAGGAGGAGGGGACAGGGGGATTGTGACAATTTGCTAATCCGTGGGCAGTTGTGGGTGGGTGGGTGGGGGTATAGGGGCTGTGGGATATGGCAGTATAATGAAGCTCATTTAAAGGATTGCACGAAGTAAATCCACACCCCTCTGCATTAGTAGTGCCGGACCCAGTGCATGAGAGTCGCAGAGATTTGCCCTTACAGTTAATACCAAGCAATCCTTCAGCCCCTCCATAGGCTGTTCTTAACCTGGAACTGGAGTCATTAATGGCTATAAAATAGCAGTGTGATCAGGTAATGAAGATTAGCCCTGATTTATTTACTTAAGTTAGAAACATGTCTTTACGTAATGTGGAAGGGGGCCATGGAAACCAATGGACCAGTACAGTGAGGAGATCAGGAAGGTGTGATGGCACTGTCAAAACACGACGGCGCTGATCCATCACCTGGAAGCTGGTGGCATGGGAAGTAAAGGTTTAACTGGTTATTTGTTCACTGGGGGGTGGGGTGCTATCAAAGTTGTCAAGACAACTACATAAAAACAGTTCTTCGGATGGGGTTTTGTGAACACTGAACGTTGCACTTGGTGAACATCAAAGGTTGCTCATTTTGTAAGTTAGCTGTGCAAAATTGAGATTTTAACAAACTTTGAGAACTGTAGACTACATCCCCCTTCCCCACCCCTTCCCCCTCCCAACAGCATGACTACCTAACTACTGTCTCTTTACCTGAACATAGGTATAATAAATAAAGACGATAAAACATAAAATTAAGTGATAAATATCTGACTTGATACTGATGTGAGGAAACAATATCTTTGGGATCCATACACACCAGGAGCCAGTACCCGCATGCTCATAGGGGCCGCTGCCATGGCAACCACCCAGCTCCCAGGGAGGCCAGGGTCCACCTCACAGTCATAAGGCTGCAGTGCTGGACCCCGTGCCGCCCCAAACAGTCGGTATGGCCGCAGCCCCCAAACCGAACAGGCAGGGCCCCCAGCGTGGGGGATCTCCATAAAGAAACTACCGGAGTTAAAAACCGAAGCTGAATAACCATAAGAAACAGTATGAAAAAATAAGAGCAACAATTACATGCAACAAAATACATAAAAAATACATAAAAAAAAGGGCTTCACAGTAAATAAAACGCCAAAAAGAAGACATTAAAGTGGAACTATTATGTGCATTTCAGGCTAATTTATTTTTATTTCTGAGCCTCGAAGGGCTGGGATTGATCGAGTTATTGTCACAAATCGCTTTATTTACTTCAGACCGACCCTCTCCGTAGGCTGTCAGATCAACCTGTGGGCAAAACGAGTGGATTGAGACTCTTCCGCATTAAGCCCCGCCTCCCGCCACTGCACTACATCGGGAGCGTGCACTGCACCTGCTTTCGCCGTCATTGTAACATCTCATAAACGGAAGGATTAGGCTAATATGAACTCAATAAAAAAACAAAATACAATGTCAACACATAGCATACAGCCCTACATGTTGGAACCTGAATCAGACCATGAAAACAAAGTGGAAAACAGCAACCCACAGCAACGAATGCAGCAGGATGTCTCTCTCTGGTAAACTCCCCAGCCATCGTTGGAAATAACTTTATCCGACGTTTTCCACCCGCCTGATGTATTTGTACATGCCCTTGTTAACCAGTAGAAGGTAACCAATCACCAAACCTTATCCGCCGGGACGTCACAAGGATTTCGAAGTTTTCGTGTTTTTCGTCGCCATGGAAACCGAACGGAGAGAGTGCTGGAACTCAAACTCAAACATGCGTTTTGGTGATAAAAAACAGTGCCGTTCACACGTCTGATGAGGATTCAACACTGTTACACTGTAGAAAGCTCAGAAAACTTGAAATACCATAATAGGACCCCTTTAAATAACAAAATGAAAAAAGTAAATAAATCAAGTAAAATAAATTAAAATAAAATTCTGTTAAATGCTAAGCTAAAAAGGTGGGTCTTAAGCCTCTTTTTGTGATGTTGTCATCAGTTTCAAGGATACCTGGCACACAGGTTTATATATTTCCAATATCAAAAAGCAAACCTTTATGGTAAACACAGATACAATGAAACATGTAATCAGGACCTAGCTCAACAAAAACAGGCTATAAACAATAACCAAAACAACTCAAATACAGTTAAAAACTATACTTCACAAAAAGGAGGTGAGATCAGGGCAAGTTTATTGCAACAAAACCGCAGGATAGCAGCATAACTTAAAGCACCATCTGTTGAAAATTCTTGTATTTTTTTCATATTGCAATAATGTGCGGGGTTAGAAAAAATCCCTATGTCAGTTTTTTCCCCATATTGTGCAGCCCTACCAAATGTACAGACATATAAACATATGTCATATATATATATATATGCATGTATATGTGTCTATGTCTATGGCTGAATGAATGCCAAGTGCCACCCTTGTTCTAAAACAAGGCATTGCTGGAATTGAAGTGATCCATCAAAAAAAGACTCCACCTTGTGGAGTTTACCAGCTGATACAACCCTACTGCCATCTAGAGATCCCTACACTCGAGTCTAAACACACACTCCATCTGTGTCACACTATGCAGGTCCTGATGCAAACCGGCCTTAAGGGTAAACATTTTCTGCATTGTGGGAGCAGTACACTGGAGCAGCACAGTAGCAATACGCTCAACTGGACAATGTGGGATGAAGCTAGCTTACCACGGTTCTAACAGCACAATGAGAACTTGCTTACTAAACCATCACAAAAATGTTGCACTTCAGAAGCAAAACGACCAGACAAAAAGATAACGAAAAATGCTGTAGCTGAATGCTCATGTGGGGCCACTGTTTAGCTAACACTGTAGGGCAGCCGAGCCATATACCGAGGCTGTAGCTCCTTAATATTGATCCTGCACATCACCCCAGCACTTTCTCCATCTACGTACAGGAACTAGATCCCACAACATTAAAAGTGAAAATACATATGAATGGAGGACACATATTACTAACAATATACTGACAAATTAAGTTTAATTTTCTTTGGTCTAATCAGTCAACTTAAAAAAAAAAAATCACTTTGAATGGCCATCTATATCAAATACTGGAAACACGTCTGTGATTTAAACATCCAAACAGAAAGAAAAGCAACCTGAACAGTAAATAAAAGGAAAAGATGCCTTCAGGTGCAGGACATAACCAAAATAATACATTTATTATTCTAAAATGTTGTAACAAGTCACAAATCTGGTTTATTAGGTCCACATTTTGTCACGAAAGCGGTGGGGATGGGGTGTGGACCCAAACGCGGAGACGAGGGAACAGGGATGCAGGTTCAAGACTGATTTATTTTTAACCCAGGAAACTAAGAACAGACAAACTAACTGAGGTACAAAATGATCCAGCAAACAATGAGTGAACATGAGTGGTATAAATACACAGGAAAAACCGAACGAGAAACAGGTGAAACAAATGAACTAAATGAACCCAGGTGAACCAAATCAATGAACAGGAAATCTAAGAAGCTAACCAAGAACCAAGACAGGAAAAACTACAAAATAAAACAGGAAGCCCAAAAACAAAGCACAGAAAAACCCAAATCATGACAGTACCCCCCCCTCAAGGGCCGGCCACCGGACGGCCCAAAAAGTTCAGAGTCCAGACACGGGTGGGAGGAGGGACCAAGGGAAAAAACAAAGTGCAGGGGCACAGGGCCGGGGGAAGAATCCAAACGGCCCAGCTCAGGAAACAGTCTGGGGGCAGCCTCGGCTCTGGAGGACGGCCGGGAGGCCCAGACGACGGGGGCAGGCCTGGCTTAGGATCCCTCACGTTGGACACTGGAGGCGGAGGAGAAGGAGCGACCTCCTCGCCGGACACTGGAGACGGAGGAGAAGGAGCGACCTCCTCGCCGGACACTGGAGACGGAGGAGAAGGAGCGACCTCCTCGCCGGACACTGGAGACGGAGGAGAAGGAGCGTCCATCTCCTGGACCCCCTCGGGAACTGGGGACAGAGGAGGAGCGTCCCGACCTGGGACCCCCTCGGGAACTGGGGACAAAAGAGGAGCGTCCCGACCTGGGACCCCCTCGGGAACTGGGGACAAAAGAGGAGCGTCCCGACCTGGGACCGCCTCGGGAACTGGGGACAGAGGAGGAGCGTCCCGACCTGGGACCGCCTCGGGAACTGGGGACAGAGGAGGAGCGTCCCGACCTGGGACCCCCTCGGGAACTGGGGACAGAGGAGGAGCGTCCATCTCCTGGACCCCCTCGGGAACATGGGTCAAGGGAGGAGCGTCCCGTCCTGGGACCCCCTCGGGAACATGGAGCAAGGAATGTGGACGAGCTCTGAGCGCTGGCGTGGGAGCCTGCAGCGCCGGACGGGTTCTGGGCGCTGGCGTGGGAGCCTGCAGCGCCGGACGGGTTCTGGGCGCTGGCGTGGGAGCCTGCAGCGCCGGACGGGTTCTGGGCGCTGGCGTGGGAGCCTGCAGCGCCGGACGGGTTCTGGGCGCTGGCGTGGGAGCCTGCAGCGCCGGACGGGTTCAGGGCGCTGGCGTGGGAGCCTGCAGTGCCGGACGGGTTCTGGGCGCTGGCGTGGGAGCCTGCAGCGCCGGACGGGTTCTGGGCGCTGGCGTGGGAGCCTGCAGCGCCGGAGACGTGGACCAGGGCGGGGACACTGGAGACGTGGGCCTCGGAGCAGGCGGGGACACTGGAGACGTGGGCCTCGGAGCAGGCGGGGACACTGGAGACGTGGGCCTCGGAGCAGGCGGGGACACTGGAGACGTGGGCCTCGGAGCAGGCGGGGACACTGGAGACGTGGGCCTCGGAGCAGGCGGGGACACTGGAGACCTGGGACTCGGAGCAGGAGGCAAAGGGGAGCAATGTTGTTTGCAGTCCCGCCTCCTCCTGGCCATCCCAGCAGTCCATTTAAGCCCTAGCGATGGAGGAGACCAAACAGCCAATCTGGACCCCCAGAATGGATTGGGTGCTGGCTTACCCCGGCTTGGAGAGTTCATAGCAGCCCGTCTGCAGAAGAGCTCATATGGGGTAATTTTCTCCGCTGGGTCCGCGTTTGGTTGGATCATTCTGTCACGAAAGCGGTGGGGATGGGGTGTGGACCCAAACGCGGAGACGAGGGAACAGGGATGCAGGTTCAAGACTGATTTATTTTTAACCCAGGAAACTAAGAACAGACAAACTAACTGAGGTACAAAATGATCCAGCAAACAATGAGTGAACATGAGTGGTATAAATACACAGGAAAAACCGAACGAGAAACAGGTGAAACAAATGAACTAAATGAACCCAGGTGAACCAAATCAATGAACAGGAAATCTAAGAAGCTAACCAAGAACCAAGACAGGAAAAACTACAAAATAAAACAGGAAGCCCAAAAACAAAGCACAGAAAAACCCAAATCATGACACATTTTATTTATAAATAAGTATATAAATACATTAGATATATTGCAAAAGATAATAGTGATGCCTCTATTGTGAATATTAGTGATGTTGTGATAATAGCGAATTTAAAATCTTAACTATGATCTGGGAAACGGACATTTTCAACCCATAATGAATTGAAAGTTAAAACAGATGGGCCTTTTCCAAGTTACTAGCTTCATTATTAAAGTTACAATCTAAATGTAAAATTATTGTTACTTTGACTTTCATTTGAAGTTGTGATGCAAAACTACCGCTTTGCCACACTGTCATTTCATTTTGTAAATCCATATATGATCTACCAATTGTTCTTAAATAATTACTACAAAGTTATATTATAATGTAATTCTATCTACAGAGTAACGCTGAATCAGCTGGTAATTCCGAATCTTAAAAATGTTGTTTTGTCCTGTGTATTGCAGATTTTTCTATCACTGAATGTACAATATCAACAGGTGGGAAAGAAAGATTGGCAGAGCTTGCATTTCAGGTCTGAGTTGAAGAAAGTTTCCAGAACTCGCGGAAAGAGTGCTTAGTCAGTTATCTAATGCAGCGTTGGACATCAATCCCGCATTAAACAATTAGTACAACAAGAGGGGTCAGAGATCAGCCAGGGGTTATTGATGTGTGCATTAAACTGCAGGTCAGCAGGAAGCCATGTTTTCATACCGGCTTGCTCACGAACAATGACAGCACAACAAATGAGACACAACAGCAGTGGCCCCAGAATGACAGGCCAGCAGTTAGCTAGTCTTTAATTCACGCCTCTGCTTTTGTCACCATCTGCTGTCAAATCAAAATCTGATTTAATGCATTTACAATGAGCTATTTTAGGAGTTGCACAAAGAAAGATGCAAACATAACTGTTTTACACAGCAGTAACCAAAGACTATATGTAAGAGAAGAAATCAAGCAGTTGCTGAATTGGCGTACCTGAATTGGTGAAAAACTGGTGGTTCAGAAACCAAAAACATTTAATTATTTAGTCAACACATGAATTCAGCCAGGTTTCACATTTCAAATGACCTGACACATATGAAAGCACCTTGATAATACTGTAATTGCCAAAGATGACATTAACAACATTTGGGCAGTTCAGCAGAGTTCCCTCATTTGGGAAAAACCACTGTGCCTTTGTGGTCCCACATCTGCTGGTTTTAACCCTGGAGACATTTAGCCCTAACAGGCTTAATTAGACCAGCCCAAAACATCTCTTTTGATCATAACACTGCAACACCTCTGGCTCATAGACAATTTAAATGACTCCTGTATTTGTTTAAGCCTCAAATGACATGTAAAGAACACTACATACAATATAATGGTCAATGAAACAAGGCCACTCCATGACATGAGGCCTCAAGTAGCCAGAGCAACTACTGGATATTCCATCTCTCTGTAAAGCCCTGATTTGTCTATTCGGCTCCTCTGAACCAATCTGTAATTGGCTGCAGGTTTCACCTCCCATCATCCTTTGCCCCGGACTGATTTTCCCCCAGGGACTGGGCCATCAGGAACCTAGTGATTAATGGCATCAGGGGTCAGAGGTTGCAGTGGTGGGAAGTGCCGAGGCTGAGGGCCCCTGAACCACTCCCTAAGTCCTTCCTCAGACCTCGAGTGTGAACACAAGAGCCACACGGCTAACCTTCAAACGACTAGACTTCAGGAAAGAAAAAATAAGGAGTATGCCTTTGAAGGATTCATACTTGGAAGTGTGAGTGTGAAAATGATCGATAACCTGGGCCTGTGAAGTTTGCCCTCAAATGGCATTGCATAATGTATTTACAGTGCTGAAAACCAGATCTGCACTGACAGAGAATGGCATGAAAATAAAGCAAACTAATGCACATCATAAAATATCCAACAAAACATCCTTTTTTTGTTTTATTTCTGAGAAAAATGTTGATTTCACAGACCATCTTAAAGATGGTCTTCATCCAAAATGAACATTTTACCCTTACATTAAAGTTCCAGCTTTGCATCTCAATGTGATCCCCCCTAAAAAGGAACAAGGTCATTTTATCTGACCCCTGACCTAATTTTAGCAGGAAACAGCTGTTCACATTAAAGGCCCACGATAATAAATCAATTGGGTGCCTCTGACGCCAGTGGTGGTAAATTAAATATTGCTGACTTCACTTGATGGGCATTCTTTAAATAATTAAAAGACAGGGCGACAGCCTTACAGCGGCCAACACACAGGAAATGAATTTTTTACTGAATGAGCACTGGCTGGTGTGAGGTTTCACTGCCATCCACAGCGAAGAAAGACAGGAAAAAAGGAGAGCGATGGAAGGAAATAACATCATCTCGTTGAGTTTGGTTGCTTTACCTCCTCTGATTACTCGATATCCCTACTTGGTATCAGAATGTTAACATGGCGATCAAAATGTAAAGAGAAACAATAACGCAAACTGATCATAAAAAAGACTAGAAAAAAGAAAGTGCGAATGTTTTTTTGGGGGGGTTTTTTGGGTTGCGTTTAGGAGGGAAGGAAGGAGAGGTGGAAGAAAGAAGGGGGAGGAGTAGTAGTTAGCCAGCTGGAGAAAGACTGGATTACTGCTGTAAGAAAGGTGTCAGCCAACACAAACAGCCTCTGGCCTCACGGCAGTGTCTGAGTCCTTTTAGAGGACCCACCACCCATCCACACCTTCCTCTTACTCCCCCCTACCCTCATCCCTAAATCTACACAGCAGATAGGACCAAACTAGGGTGAAGTCTCACTTCTGTGCGCTTTAGATAATTTAGTCTGTTCAACTTAAGTCTATAATAACCAGATAATATGTTAATGATAGCAAATACTTTCAAATTACAAAGTCATCTACAGTGAGCACAATCTGCAAGACAAAATGAGACATTAAATATAGCAAGTAGTTCAAGATATCCATTACATTTTTATTATCATTTTATATATATATATATATATATATATGTATATATATGTGTGTGTGTGTGTGTGTGTGTTTACATCTTTATGTTATCATCATATCATATATCATCATATTGTTTTTATCTTTTTTTCCCCCAGGAATTTAAGGAACATCAGCAGGGACCAGGTTAAATCCTTCCTTAACATGAGGCAGAGAGACACTGACAGGACAGACAAGCGTCTGTGCTCCACATGCTGGGTGTTTACTTTATGCAGGCAGCCCCTGGCTGTTTGGTTTATATGTTCATACGTCAAGACAGCATATTGTCAGGACCCTGCTGTATGCTGGGGCATGTTTGTTTTATTTTTAATGCGCAGTCAGGGACATAAAAGGTAAAAAAGCCTTGAGTAGATGGAATTTGCTATCTTTAGTGCAGGCAGAGTCGCCACTCGCATGACAGACCAATTCATATCAAGTGTTAAGATATGTACCCTCCACATAAGGGAAGTTAAATGTAACAGTACACTATAGATGCATTGCTATTCCGAGCATGAAGTTTAAGCTACAGCTGGTGTGCGCACACAGATAGAGAGGGAGGTACAGAGATTTCAGAAATATCTATTAGTTAATAATCTCTACAGGTGCAGCTGCAGACGTTTAACACCAGTCATTCAATTCAATTCAATTCAATACTGTATTTGTACCCAAGGGGTAAGTGGTGCCACACAGAGTAGTTGTAAAAAACTGTGAAATATAATATAATATAATATAATATAATATAATATAATATAATATAATATAATATAATATAATATAATATAATATAATATAATATAAAATGCTTCTGTACATATAAGACTAGGGGCTCAAATTTGACCAAGTTTTTTCAGTGTGGGATGTGACAGTATGAAAAATATCCGTGCTTTGTTATTGTGGAGGATTAAAGGTGTCAGATTAGCTCACAGACATCAATTATTTTAACACAAGCTTGATTTATGTATACCCAAACAAGATAAGTGAATAAAAAGCAGGATTTTATGAACAATTAAAAAAAAAAAAGAAGAAAAAATAAACGTTTATCATTCAGCTTAGTGAATTTGCGTGTTTTGTCTCAATTTATTTCGCCTTGCCTCACCACGACCAACACCAAAGGAAACAAAGGGAGACGGTCAATGATTGATAATTCATTTGAAGCCATTTTGCTCATGAAATGGCAAGAAAAGCTTCTTTATAAAGAGTTATTATGGTGAGCAGACAGCCAGTAAATAAAGGAGATGTCCTTTGTGCCTGTTGAACTGCTTCCATCTGTTGTGGAAAACAGAGAAAAACTGGCATGTCTCCTGAAGGTCAGCTGCTACAAATCTAGCTGCTCCCAGCCCACACACCAGGTCAGACTACACAGTGACACTTCTAGAAATGAAACTACATGACTACAAGCTCAATCGTTTTTTTTGTTGTTTTTTTTTAACTCTCTTTGATCCGCCTAATCTCGCCAAGTTTCCAGAAATAATCTTAAAAGTGAATTGGAAGTCACGAGAGACACACAGAGAAAGACAAAAAAAAAAAAAAAAAAAGAGAAACATGACTCTTTCCGTGGGTCATAAAGATGGGTCACCTGGTGAGATAGATGGGGGGGGAAGGGAACTGAAAAGGTTGGATGGCGCGAAAAGTGAGATGGCCTCTCCAACTGTAACCCAAGTCCCCTTCATCCCCAGAGACCCGGCAGATCAACTGACAAGACCCCAATCAACGCTGGCTGATATGGAGCCAACACAGAGATGGATGAATGGATGGGCGGATGGACAAACTGAAGAATGGCTGAGGTTTCTCATGCTCATGGTTATTCAGGGTCACTGGTATTTCAATTTCTAAAGGATGTTGGGGGGAGGGGAGCTGTATTTAGTGTCTGTCATGTGTCAAACAGGAATATCAGGATTGTTCACACATAAGAAAATTGTACTTTCTCCCCCAATCACAAAACCTTTAATATCAACTGAATCGTTATTGAATATGTACAATACAGAAGAAGAGAACAAAGCTGCAAATGTAATTAATGTCATAGCAACATGACATTGCCAGTTCTGCTCAACATTGCTGATATTTTTTCTTCTTGCTCAACTTTTTTTATGTTGACAAAAAGAAAAATCTCAGACAGATTTACTGACTTCACAGGTTTATGCATCCATCTACTGGAGCGTCTGACTGTTTCCTCCTCATTGTAAATTTAGCTGCTACTCCACCCAGCAGCCTTTTTCTTAATTGAATGTAAGCAACTATTATCTATGGGTGTTTCTATCTTTGTACAAATGTACATAATCATGAAATAGATGGTTGGCTATTCTGAAATTTACAAGCCAAAACCCAGTACTTTGAATGCATCACGAGTCCTGCAATCTGCGTGTTTTCTGGGATATCACACACTACAATCACTATGGAATTAGAAAGAGCCACTGTAATGGATTTATTTTATTATATGTATTAATTGCCACCGGCTCCTTCCTTGCTTTTACACTAAAGCAGCCAGTTAAATCAAACAGTCACACACAAGACTTGTGGACTTATGATGCAAATAAAATTTATCTGTCTTTATAGAAGTTTTATAGATCTAAAGTGTTTTCTAGAGAATTGGTTATATCTTTTATATTTCTGACACTTTTTGAGCACAGAGAGCTGCAAGAAAAGTTAGCCTTAAACTGTGTATGTAGAAACAGGCTTGTTTTTTCAGGTTTCTTTGTTTTCAAACAGCTCCAAAAGCCTCATGTGTTTTGATGCGTCTCTCGTTGATCCACCCTCTCTGAAATGTAACTTGTTTGAATTGACTAAACCGGTTAAAACCTGATGCAGTGAATGACTACAGCAGTCATGCAACCATACTGGCTCACAGGACACTGCAGGTCATAACGAATTAAAGAACCATAATACAACCATGCAAGATAAAATCTGCTAGCAAGCCTGGCAACTGGAAAAGGACAATTTTTATAACGCTTTGGAAGCGCAGGAGAAGGCGGGAACGTAAAACTATATTTTGAAATTTAAAATGTGACAATTTAAAATGTATTAAATGTGAATTAAAGAAAGCATTTATTGATAGTTTATATCAATTACTATCTTTTTGTGTAACAATTTCATACTCCCAGGCTGGTAAAGATCTAGTGGATGACCTCTGCTCTGTATTTACATCCAACTGGAAAATCTAGTCAGAGAAAAGTGGTCCAGCTTGACCCTGTAAACAGCAGAAAATGTCAAGAATGTATATGTGACAGCAGCAGGACAATAGCAGGCATTTTAAGAGAAGCTGCACCTTCCCCTACTGTATTTTAAGACTATCAGACACACTGTGTTAAGTGGGTCTTTAATTAACTTTTTGTAAGAAACAGTGACACTGGAAATGCACGAGAAGAGATTTTACATGAGGATTAAATCCTGTTCTGCTGAGGTTACAGCTCTGAATGACTATTGTTGGTTAAAGGTTACAGAGGTGACAGTAACCTCACAGGTAGGTGCAGCATTCAGGGAGTTTTCTGTCGCTTCAAGCCAGCTCATAATGCATCTATCTTCTGCAGACAATATTAATGCAGACTGACAGAAAGCCATCAGCGTTCAGAGTGAATCGATGAATATGACAGACATCTGCTGCTACGAGATGAGAAGAAGAAACGAATATATTTATAAACATGATATTGTGGGGTTTTATAAACCTATTTGGCTAAGTCTACATCCCATTAAGGCCCATTACTGCTGGCTTTGAAATCCATAGCAGTGAGTCATACAGTATATTTGCCTTTCAGGGATTAAGCTGATGCTTCAAATAATGGGAGACTGAAGAAAGCCACTATATGCTTTAATTCTTCTTCCTGTAATCATAAAAGATGCTTGCTAGCAGAAAAAAGAACTACATTACATATTCAGAGAAGAGTTTAAGAGCTAAAGAGATTAAAATGTGGGAAAAGGTGACATACTTCATAATGCAGCATCATGATGTTTAATGTATAACGTACTTGGAGGTGATGAAAACCCATCGTGTCACATCTAAATGACCTACATCTTGATCTAACTGTGTATACCAAACAAAAAAACTCCATCAATCTCAGTGGCGAAGATGCAACAGCATCTGTGTTTCACATCCATTTCTCCCCTCGTTTTCCATTAGGCCCCTTTGCACTCACGTCTTGGTTACTACGTGGCTTATGGAGCAATGCTGCAGAGCTGCACTGGAAGTGAGCTCAGGGCTATTGTATTGGTGTAGGGCTCCTTTGGGGGCTGTAATGCATTTCATACCATCCATCACAGGGGTGTGGAGGGCAGGAAACATTGCTTTAAGAGCATACACAGGACACAGATGGAGAAGCAAGACATGCAGATATGCAGAGATAGCGGAAGTTTGGAAAATTTGTTGATCACAGGAGAGTTTCATGTACCAACTGCTTCAGAAAGCCCCACAAGGAAACGGGTATAATGTACTCAAAGATTATGTAAACACACCTGGATTTGCCATTACATTTGAATTTGTGACTAGAATAATAAAGAAAAAAAAACTTTTATGTTAATTTATGATACCATGTCTTGCCCTGATTTATGGAAATGTTAAATCATCTTTCGGCTTGTGTAACTGACCTAAATCCTGGACAATAAAAGCAATTCAAATATCCATCATACTGTTGTGCTGTCTTTCTAATTAATTAATAAAATCTTATTAGTATATATTCATATACTCATATTTTTTATTTGACTCGCTCATTGGTGATTATTTTGGCACATAATTCCCCCGTTTTCTGTCTTAGAAAAAATCTGTTTTATCCCAGGACAAATCATTGCCATCCAGTTAATGGGCCTCCTCCCTCATTTGGTCCCATTTTTCTTTTCTTGTTTGTCCAAACATAAAAGCTAGTTTTAATTTTTGACTCAACAAGTGACCTATGCTGAATAAATCTGCTTGAGGCCTACGCTGGTCCTCTTCCCTCCTCAGTTACTTATGCGCATGGAGATTAAGAATCTTCCTGCTCTGCAGCTTAATGTCTCAAATCCCTGTACAATTTGGTCGTAATTAAAGATGGAAACCACAGAGGCAATACGTGGCTATCCAACAGTCTGCCTAAATGACAAAGGAAATAACAGGGAGATAGAGGCAAAGGCAAAAGGGGAAAAGGGGGGTGGGATGAAGAAACGCAGAGGAAAAGAAACAAAGAATAACCTTGAGTGGAAAGAAATAAACAACCAAACAAAACCTCCCAACAAACAGTCTTAAGATTTTCATCCTACATGCCCGAATACCCCATGAAACACAAACACAAACACACACACACACACACACACACACACACACACACACACACACACACACACAAAAAAGCATCAGGAAAAGAACTATTTCCTTTTGTTTTGAAGGAAGAGCGTTGCCACTGCAGATGCTTGCTAGGTTGTAATTTACCAGCCACTGGGTGGAGTGTCACCAAGTTAAAGATCATCTCACAGTCCATAAATATCTCGTGATGGAAGCCACAAAATGTTTGATCACAAATACAGGGGAGGAAACTTTGAAAAAAAAAAAAAAACATTTCTGCCTCTTCTTTTGGAGTCTTCTTCTGGAATCTGGAGCAAAGATTAGAAAGCAGTGGTTGGCGTCTGTATATCATTTGGGTTGCCACCCTTTCCTGAGCGTCAACCCCCTTTGCAACTAACTCTAGTCTTCTTAAATGTTCACCCAATTATCTGCCTGTCTGGCTGGAAAGCTCTGCTCCAGCCCACTGACAAAGTGCTTTAAAGGGGGAATAAAAGAGCACGGCCTTGCTTCTACTCAAGCTGCCTGATGTCTCCTTTAACCTCTGCTCAGTCACCCTGGCACCTCGTCTGCCCTTGTCTCCTTCTGTGGTTTCCATGTCTGCCCTCTTCATCCCTCATCCTTTGCTTTCTCCCTTTTCACACATACAGACACGCGACGGTCACTCCCTTGTCTGCTGTCTATCAGTGCTGTCCTATCAAAATCTCTGGCCCCCACTTATTTAGAGATCATTAATCATCCAGTGTAGGACAGGAGGCCCTTTAATCCAGCCACTCCCCCCAAAGCAGGCCGCAGTGCGGCCCTCCACCCCTATCCCCCATGGTGTTATCAAGTTTCAGTGGTTGTAACTGTAGCACAATAAACAGAGGGGGAAGGACAATTTGGTGGGGGCAAATAAGAAGGAAGCATATCAAGACAGAAGGAAAGATGAGAGGACGAAATGTCAGATTCTCATTACATGTTACTACTGAACTCAATGTAAAACATGTTTATTGGGGCTGAAAGACTTCAGATAAACCGTCTCATAAATCTGTTTATAGAAACTGGTCAGAATTAGACAATCTGTTGATCAAACGGAAAACATAATGGTTCCATTGCCCCCAAAAATCTGCAGTATCTCAGCTTGAGAAAAAAAAACTTTTAAATGAAAAATAACACTTCATCTTAAATGGACAAATGTGTGCACAATACCGTGTGTTTTTATTGTTAAACCAACCAGGTGCTGCCACTTTCCAGAAGTTGTGGGGTGTTAACTAAAGGAAAATGAGGCCATATCAAAGAGCCAGAGAATGTTCCTATTGTGGTGTGGTGTTTGTATAGAGGGCCTGGCTGTTACGAGGGCCAGTGTGGGGCTGACCAGGGGAGTAATATAATGCATACATGGATCCCCCAGAGCCTATTCATGGTGTAATTGGTGTGGACAGAGCTCTTGGTCTCTGGGTTACAGTTGGGGAACTTCCTTTTATGCCCAGCTGGGAGGCCACTTTTCCCACACTACAAATACTGAAAAAGATTTCAGCTAAATCTGGACACAAAAATCGACAGACGTTAAAAAAAAAAAAAAGTCACAAAGGGATGAGTTGTTTTAACAGTTGTGCTCATTTTCTTTTGGGGTTTTTTTTGTTTTTGTTTTTTTTTGTTTTTTTACTTTGTGTGTTATTTTTCTATTACCTCAGAAGAGGATGGAAAGCTTAACACTACATTACTGACCTGCACAAAGCCATCATATTTTATTTGCAGTGTGGCTCCTGAACACATTCCTGTGCGCAACGCAGCAGCTTTATGGGGGAAAACAGAGCATTTCATAGTAAATTTTATGGTGGAGCTGCAATTAAATAAGAAGCATTTTCTTTAAATCATTGCCCTCCCCCCCATTCTCCTCCATTTCCAACTACTTCCTCTATAAATCATTCTTTAGTCCCATCAAGGCCACAATATCGTAATGACATACGAGTCCATCTTACTGCTTTATTACTATCAACAGCCTAAATCTGCAATGTAGGAATTTTCCTCTGAAGTAACAGTAAAGTGGTGACAGCGCACCGTGTTTTCCCTCCTAGGCTGAAACTACACTTCCCATTAAGAAGGATGGATCTTTCCTGAGCTGACTGCAACGTGTGGGGTTTCCTGGCTAGAGGAGAAGGAGAAACACTTGCCTTCACCGCTCCCAAACCCCCCCTCATCTCTTGACTGGTGATTTCAATGAACAGGAGTCTCTCTCTCTCTCTCTGGCTCTGTCCATCAGAGCCCGGGGCCATTAATCATCTCAAGTGGACAGCGCTGACAGGCAGTTGGCTGCATCACTCTTATTTTCTTCCCTTCTTTTTTTCTTCATCGTGCACCCGTTCCTCCAACAGCCTCCCTTACGCTTCCTTCGCTGGCCCACCTCTTGCCTCAAACCCATATTTCCCCAATAACAAAGCAACTGGGTGTCAAACCAAAACAAACAATCACCCATCTGCTCAATCAAAACCTTTAAGGTGGTTAAAAGCTTCAAACCAGCATGAGGATTCTTGTCCGCAGCGAGTGGGAGTGAGACAGGAAAACCCGTAATGGATCTAATGAACGGTGACGTCTCCGTAACTCATCAGGGTTATGTACACTCTTCCAACTTGAACAGCCCTAATGCATTTATATTACATGCACATGTCGGGCCATTAGCTAATGTTTCTTTCTGCAACAGATGATTAAAATATACATGAGGTTCTCTGGTTGATTAAGGCTGAGAGCCTTCTCTAATGTTACAAGCAACAAACAGCACAGAGATCAATAGGGTAACAAAAAGGGGGCCGATAGTAGATGGAAAAATATTTATTATTCCTATGATTTGGTGTGACAGGAGCAGTAATAAGAGCAAAGGGAGTGAATGTTGAAAGAGTTGTGAGAGTATCCTCAACCGTTTGTGTAATGCAGACCCCATCAATGGGCCCCTTTACTTGCTGACACTATTTAGGACAGCTGCTAAAATTCCTCAACCATTAACACACACAGAGGCATGTTTTTAAGCACTGAGGCAGGAAATGGGAATCCCTCGTAAGTTTTCCTTCCGTTGTTGCTTTCCTTTCAAGACTTAGAGGCCCCTGACCAAGGTGGGAAAAGCACCTCACCATTTGTCTCTCTCTCTCTGTCCAGAGATTCTAGTGGTTTCTACACAACTTTGCAATCTTGCAATCAAGTTTTGAAGCAAACCACTTAAATTTCAGAAGGAAGTAGTTTCTCATATGACCAAATTGTTTGGTTTTTTTAAAAGTAGTAGATTCATTTAAAAAAAAAAAAAAAAAAAAAAAACAATAAAGAAATGTACAAACCGTAATTTAAAAAGCCTTTAATCAAAAGTGGAGTACAATAATCTTCCATTTCTATCAATAGAAATAGAGAGGTGAATGCTGTGTAATTACAGACTACCACCTAAGAGCTTGGCAAAAACAGTGGATCCTGCCAGCAACTCCCTTGTGATTAAGGCTCTGGTTTGAGAGACAGCAGAGGTCAGCCAAGTGCCTCTTGTCTTGAGGAAAAGGTGAACATACTCATCCCTGAGTAGCTGAAATTATACCCTTCCCTGCTACAAAATGGTTTCATCGTCTCTCCAAGATGTGTTTTGCTTATATCTGTTCTTCAGGCATTGTACAGCCAAGACCATTTAATTTCTACTTCCCCTACAGTACTGGTGGGAATGGTTTCGTCTTTGTTAGTATCCTTTGATTTTCTCCATTTCAACCCCGAACAGAATCTTTTTTTCTTACCATTTATTTCCTCTTTGTCTCAAATACGTCTATTATTGATGAGCTCTCTGTAGAAACAGCAATATTTGTTACAACTGTTGTCCAGCAGTGACCCTTGCACTCCCTCACAAGTAGTCACTTGTACAAATGACACAGAAACTTGATCCATGCAAGCAGAATCCAGTTTCACTCAGTGTAACTCACTCTGGCCGTGTAATTCAACTCAACAAGCTGAAATTCACACAAATGACAAGTTCTAATTATGAAATCCAAACTTATTGCTGCATTTGTTTTTGTGTTTTATATGCTTTATGGGTTTGGTGGGTTACAAGTGTTTAATCAGTCAATTATCTCTTTCAAGTGGCATTTCTGCCAGATTGATGGATTTTTGTATCTGACCAGCTTGAGTAAAGGGTCAGCCAACCACTCCCAGTGTCTGCCACAGAACAGAGACGCTAACAGGGGCCTGACAGATCCTGTCCCTCCCTCTGACTCTGTTTAATTCATTACCCTCTAAACAAGACCTCCATGTGCTCGGCCAGATCACACACCCAGAGGCTGCTGCTGTTGTGGACTGGGGCTGGGCATCACGGAAAACATCAAAATATTCTCGTCAGAAAAGAGTTTTTAATGAAGCTGAATTTTTATTTTCGAGCATCTAGTCCTACAAACATATCCCCATAACTTGCTTCAAACAAATAAGAAGCACACAATTACCCTATGTCAAGACTTGGCTTTCTGTTTACTACAGCTACAGTCAGGTCATTTCATATACAGAATTTTTTTATGGTCACAACAAACAATGCAAGGTCATTCTGCAATTATTATGCTTATCTAAGCAAATCAGAAGTGACCTAATAAAATTCACACTCTTTTATATAGAAAACTACACTGTGACCTTTATTGTGGTTTAGGAAATGTTAATAGGAAAGAGGTAAATGGAAATAATACCTAAATACTACCACTATTGTGCAATAGTTTTTTTTTTTTACTCATTTGATGGTTCTTGCCAATGTTAAAAACTTGAATTGGGGAGGAGGATTAGATGGAAAATACTTTTACCAATTCACCTGGCCTGGTATTATTTATAAAATGTACAACGCCTAAAGATCAAAATACCAGCTGAATTATCGCTCTCTTTTTTTCTTGTTAATGTCCAATAATTTTTTTTCTTTCAAATTTGTTTATAGTTAGGACTACTTCTAATACTGTAGTACAACTTTGAACAACATGGTTGGTACCACCAGTCTGGCAGCTCTACACAGTTGTTACCAATAAAGCCACCTCACCTGGTGGCAATCTATGATTCTTCAAACAGCAACAAAATAAGCGTAAAATTTTCAAAGCAGCTCTGACTTGTTTGTACAAGGTTGGCTTTCACATGGCAGTCTGACAATAAAACAAGTAAATTATCTACAGATAACCCATTTTCTATTTTAATATAGCTATATCTTTTAAATTTTTCCCCTATTAAGAAGATTTTAGCGGTTTTCCTCCGTTTTTGCACTTGTGATGTAAAAGCATGGTGACAGCAGGTAGCGACCTCCTGGATGGAAAACAAACAGGAAAAAAAAAAACAAGCCGATAAAAATGCATTTCTTTGAATGGCTACTATAGGCTAGCTTCAAAACAAGTGGCAAACTCCAGCTGTTAAAAGTTGAATTGCCAAAAATTGCAAATGCGATTTTCTTGGAGTGACGGCCAAAACGGCAGCAGTGGTAATCGTCCAATGAGCTTCATTTCACCTTTTCAGAAATCTATGGGTGGCGAAATAGAGGCTCCGTCCATCTTTCATAGAGTCTATGCTCCAGACGACAGGGGAAAAGCAAATCGTTATATTTGTTTTGACTCATAGAGTTAAAGTGAGAACAGTTTGTCTAAAAGGTTGGTATAGTCGTCACTACCTGCATTGTAATAAAAGAAAAAAACAAAAACAAAAGAAAGATTTCTACTTTGTTTGCTAAACACAGTGGGAATGTAGCTACGCAACGCATGAAAAGATACATTACAGAGGAAACAGGTTATGTTACGCGGCGTACAGAAGAAGTATGGTCTCGTTTAAAGTATACATTTTAAAGAAGCACTACAGGACTTTTGCCATTTCCCCAGTCAAGCACCCCCTATCGGTGGCTAATTCGGCATCCATCTTGCATCGTATCTTACCTGTTAACTCTACAGCCAGCGCGACACATTTTAAGGTCAGAAAGTTGCGTTATGCTTCTCTATGTTTAAATAGCCTACCCTAAATCAAACACTTTTACTTGAAATGCTGGAAATATACAGTCCTTTTCCATGGTAATTATTATCATCGAAACTATAGCTGATAAATAATAAATAAGTCACAGTCCATATCAAAATTAGGCTCTTAAAATTAAGCTTTCTCTGTTATAAAATCTTTATTTAAAATGACACAAAACATGACATTTGTGTGCAAATGAGAAGCTGCCTTTTTCCACCTTACTCACACATGCTGGCAAGTACACACCCATGCTTGTCAAAGCTCATGGACTAATCAACAAAAGCTTATGCACAGGGATCAGTCATAGAATGACATACTACAACAAACTATCCATAGCACACACATTCACATTCAAATGGTATCACCTATTACATCCTATAATGACACACACTAAAGAGCAAACCACATATGCAGAAAGATAATCTCTCATCACAGCCTTCTAAACCATAACCAAGTATGTCCTGCTGTAATCTCATCTCACTGCTCAAGCCGTGCGTCTTGTTTAGCAGCAGATTTGTCTGATAAAAGCCTAACTGTTTTGGCAGGCCGGTTCTGCAAGGTGTAGGATGCAGTGTTGAGACCTTATAAGATCAGCTGAGCCTCCCTGGCTGCTGACCAACTTAATAAGCCCTGATAATAGAGGATCAACTGAGGCAGATCTCACCTGCTGACACTTTAGGCCTTTACTCTTGGGAGCGGTATTAGTAAAGGATTTCTTAACCA
Source organism: Telmatherina bonti (assembly GCF_933228915.1). NCBI lineage: Eukaryota > Metazoa > Chordata > Actinopteri > Atheriniformes > Telmatherinidae > Telmatherina > Telmatherina bonti. The sequence continues at coordinate 13,244,308 of NC_136619.1, read as the reverse complement.
ATATGGTGTGAGTTACAGGATGTTTTTAGAGTTGATCAGTGATGTGCTGTACTTGAAAAGCAGATAAGCGGAAACAAAACTCACAGGGAACTATACAATGCATATTTCTTCTTTCCAGACCTCATGTGTTGTAGTGATTCAGGGGCAGGCCTGGCGTAAATCCCTACACAATTAAATTCTAGAAAAAGTCGAGAACCCTTGCTAGACTGAAACAGGAAATGACTCTTAGGAAAAGGAAGTTGTGTGGTATTTGCTTTTACCACAATGGTAGAAGTTGAGTAATCACTTGGGTTTAAAACACCCAGTAGTCTTTAAGATTATGAAAACAAAGGTGAGCAATTAACAGTTTATAAATCATACATGTTGTTGAAAAATGTAAAGAATGACACCACGGAAAGACAGTCTGACCTTTTAATAAGAAACTAATGGCACAGTAGATTTAACATTTGTACCTCCATAGCCCTAACATGTTAAAAAACTTAAACCAAAGCACAAAATGAGGATTGATTGCATTTTTTTTAGTGCTATGATTACCATTTCCTTAGATCAATTTAATTCTTTTTTCACAAGGTTTCAATTCAGTTAATTTTCCTGAGTAAATTGAAACCAATTTAATACTTAAATTTCAGTGCTAGTTTTGCTTACCAATGAGCAAGTTTCCCACAAAAATAACCAAAATATATACAAACATATAGGGCTGGGTGATATGACCAAAATCTGATATCACAATATAGCTCATTTTATATTCCCATAACAATATACATAATGATGTAAAATTGTTTGTGTAATTTTGTGTCAGTCATCAGGTATGTGTCAGATGTGCTTGGCAACGGCAGCAGTGATCTTCCATCTGGGGGAACTATGGCCGTATGACGTTTCAAGGGGAAAAACCTGTTGCAGCGTTTGTGTCTGGAGTTTATTATGAGCGCTTTTGCCACCACCTGACACTGCTTTTGCTGCTTCTGCTTGTTGAATCTATTCTTTATTTTGTATTCTTTATCCTGATTCTTACACAGGTGCTAAAATGAGTTACCGGTAGTTGTTTCGGAGTCCACTGTTAGGACTGTGAGCTAGTCTGTTGTTGGTTCCACGTTGGTCTTTTTATTTCCAAACTGATCCATGAGACAGAAATCTCCCCTCTTTTATGAACAAGCTCATCAGTTTTGGTTGGCTGGTCATCTTTTAGTGAATTATTGTGCTCTGATACGTGTCTGCTACCATCTTTCTACATGTTTGTTTATTTATTGCAGCATGCATGCTGTAACGCGCATCTTGACGTAAAATACTGAAGTCCTTTTCAACATTGTGACATGGGCACCTACAGCTTTTCTTGTTGAGATAATGACACATTCAGACTCATAAAATGGAACCAGTAATAATTTTGTTTCTGGCATCCAATGATAAATTACTAAATGTAAGGCTTGAAAACTGGCATACACCTCATAAAGCAAATCTATATGCCCAAAATCAGCTTCACTGACTGAGATGGGGCCAAATTCAGATTCTGCCAGTGCATGACTAAAAACTTTTCTTTATTTTATGTAAAGAAAGAAAATTCTACATTTTAATGTATTTGCTTTGAGACATTCATTTTGACAGCCCTTAATCAAACTTAGAGACCTATAAAAGAGTGGTTAAGTTATTTTACGTAGTTTGTGTTGGCAAATTAATTAATGTATAAAAATTATGATAATCAGGACATTGTGATTATTTTTTTTTATACAATCGGACTAAGAAAATCTGCAATGGTGACATCTGTCATTACTGGTGCATCAACACCAGCTTGCAGATTTGTGTATTTTCCAGTTGTCTTTGAGCTTCTGACGTGCCATAAGACACCAAAGTAAAAAGGAAACGATTTGCCCCACTCCACCAAGCAAGAACACAGCAGCTGGGAGCTTGAGAGCTGTTGGCGATGTTAAGTATTTGCAAAACAGCCTATGTGTATAAACCCCATGAAATAAACAGCCCGATCATATTCGCTCTATTGTCTGAGACTTTTTTTTTTTTAAGATCCCAATTGGATAACAACTTTCAGATCAGCCAGGATATTTTCATTTGTACTTTGGTTTTAAACAAAATTATTTCTTGTTTTTTGTCTCTTTCTTCATTTTTACACTTTGAATCTCAGTTTTCATTCTCTTTATTAAGCTAGATTAGCTTTCAAGTAAACAGTTTTAGTGACTTTAGTCTGCAGAGCATGATTAGTATAGTACAGTTGCTAGTATAGTAAAAAGTGATGCTCTGGTACGTATTTGTTGCATTTGATGTACACAATATATGTCATCCTAAAAGAATTTTCTCCAGAATGACTTAATTTCCAATATTTCACATGTATGTGTTAGGCACACATTTCATTATGGGAATTATGTTTTCCCCTCTGCCTGTAAAGCGTCTTGAGATGGCATTGCCGTGATTTGACGCTATATAAATAAAGTTGAATTGAATTGAATTGAACTGAATTGAATCCATCTCTAAATGGATGAGGAATGGAAAGGACTTGATGGTGCCTTAAAACCAATACTTTGCAGAATATCTCAAAGATTTTCAATCCAGCCATTATGTGTGGCGTTTTTTTCCCCAAACTTCACACATGAATTCCACCATATGTTCATTATTCATTACATTTTGTGATTAAAAAAAAAAAAGTAAATTGTGTTATTGGACTTTAATATTTAAGCTTAATGTAAACAGTGATGACTTCCTGTTGGTCTATTGATCAATGAGATGATCAGATGTGTTATTCCTTTGTTTTTATGAAGATGACATCCAATCTGAGCAGCCAAAGATCAGCATGAGGTGAAATAGCTATCCACCCCTGGAAGTGTGATGTAGCCCTCTGTCTTGTTCCAGACAAACTTTTTCAGAGTGGTACAAGTGACTAAGGAAGTGAGGGGGTAAAATGAGTGAAGAAAAAAATGTAAAAATGTAAATAGTTTTAGTTGTGTTTATGTTAGCATGTTTGGATCTTTTTCTCCTGAGAGAAACATTTGAAAATAAAAAAGTTTCTACATTGATGATCTGTGTCTTTATTATATTAAATTCTGTGATATTCAATTTCAGTTTTGTTTTTTCTTTTGTTTTTATACTCATAACTATTGATCCATTCATGTGGCTTCATTTTAGAACACATATTATGATTGCACAGTTTGTCCTGAAAAAAAGATGTTCGTTACTTGGCCAGGGCATGAAAGGGTTGAGATTATACATCCATTAATAGACAGAAAAGTCAGGCTGACAATAAATAACAATAAATGGCTTGGTGTTTTAAGGGTTAAAATAAGAATAAACCAACCACTTACTTTGGAATTAAGTTTGATTCCTAATTGTCCTTTCTATTTGGATTTAAGTGTAAGAATGGTCTTTTTTTTTTTTTTTGATAAATGTAGGCTATATATTTTTTACATCTACGATGGACTAGTGAGCTGTCCACGGTGTACCCCACCTTTTGCCAAAAGGCTGCTGGGATAGGCTCCATCTTCCCCGCGACCCTTCATTGGACCAAGCAGTTATGATAATAAATGAATGAAGGATATTTTTACATTTCTCTGTCAAACCCCTGAAATGATCTTGAAGCCGCATGGGGATCCCGGCCCCAAGTTTGAAAACCACAACTCCAAACTTCCCGAGAAACCCTGGTTCATTGCCTGAAAATGTATTTTACTCAACTGGATTAATGGGTCCACCAGTTAAAACCTTATGGTATGGAAAGATTTTAAATATTTTCGCTCACAAAAACATATCAGCTACTACCAAAGGAATGGACAGATTATGTCTGAAAATCTAGTATTTAGGGGTCTTATTTATAAGAGGGGAAATTGAGCACTTTTTGGAGAAACAACAAAACTTCCTTCATAGCCATTGCCTTCATTTACACTTTCCAGCTGCCCCTCATTTCATTGTGCTACCAGTTCGATGTGCTGGTGCATGTAACGGAATGTGCACAGTGCTTTCTGTACTGATGTGGAAATCATGTGGAAATAAGTTGGGGTTGTTTTTAGTTTTGTTTATTTACCTTGCACTGTTTAGATGTTATTGTTGGAAGGTGGGGTTTATTACAGGCTCAGTTATGCTTATTCTTATTTAAACTCAAAATAAGTATTAGGAAAAAATAATTAGTATTCCGCCTTAATAATAATAATATGTAAGTAAAAAACTAAGCTCCCCTTTTGCAGTTCATGCCAAACTTGAGAATATTAACTAATCAAAAGAGAATATAGTAAAAGTGAAGATGCAGCTTAACATGGTTTTACTTTGTGGAGAATATGCTTACCTCGTTTCTGCATGAAGGTAAAGAGATCATCCAAAAACTCCTTCCTTTTGGGATCATTGTCGAGCTCATACAGCTGTTGAAAGAATACAGATGTGTTTGAGCATTTTTGTTCTTGATGTGCATCTTTTTTAGCAGATGGAGACTCAGATTTGTGAATGGTGACATTTCTAAACCAGACTAATGTAAAATATAAGGAGAAAACCTGGAGATTTATTTTCTGTACTCATTTGTTAATAGTTTGACTTTCATCTTACTTTTTTATGATAATCAGTGCTGTGCATTTTACATGTGATCAAAAACTATTAAAATGATTAGTTTGTCACTGAAATGCTAAAAATTCACCAATCACAAGTGAAATGCTCACCTTAGCAAAATCTCTTGAGGCTTCTCCTCTTCCTCTGCTGCTGTCGGCTTCGTCAGTCCATCCCGCACTGCCATTCTACGACGTAGAGGAGAGACAACATAAATAAGATCAGTAAACACAATATGAAGTGGTGACAAAAATGAAGGAAATATTTGCTTTGTTGAAAACTGAGATTTAAAAAAAACGTAAAAATGACAAAAGAGAAGAAAAACAAAAAATGATTTGTCTCAAAACCAAGTACAAACTAAATGAAGTTGCTAAGCTCCAGCTGTAAGGTAGATACGGATTTCTAGTTCTTAAATTATTTACCAAAATGTGAAAGTCAGGTTTATACCAACACATGCCACATCAGGGTAATTGCAGAAAAAGCTCATCTTAAAATAAATAAACAAATAAATAAAGGAGCTAGTTAACTGCAATCTAGTTAAGACAAATGCTAATCTGTAATACAAACTTATCAAAACTAATGTACACCAAAAGACCAGAGTGCATTTATCCAGGGGCTGAAGGCGTAACCTCTGGAGTTATTGTGCCCCAGAGCTCCTAAATCCCCCTCCCCCTTCATCCTCAAACATCTCCATTTGACCTAAACCATCTGCATCTGGGCCTGCCCTGCCCCCACCCATGTCTTCCGACCCAGCTGGATACACGGGCCCCCCATCCTTCAATCTTAACGCAGCTGTGACGGGTGGCCAAGTTCATGGAGTGTAGCTGGTTGTCAGGAGGGGAGAGTGGGCTGGTCAGTAGCCTTAGCGCACGTGTGTGCACCCATGCACGTACACACACACACACACACACACACACAAATAAAAACGTGAAAAGACTGGTCATAGTTGTGTGTATGTTTGTGAGTGCAGGAAGGTGGAGGGGGGGGAGACAATGGCCCCACAAGACGGGAAGGAAGGAAAATAAGGGCAGAAAGGAGTGCACGGTATGTGCCGACCAGGAATGTCTCCTAAAGACAAAACCTATAAAAGCATCAGGAATCAAAACAAGATCCATTTGGAGGGGGACGTTAATAGCTGCAGCCCGGGGTCTAGTTTCAACCAGGAGCCCATTGGTCAGTGGCAATTACAGGGCCTGAAACGAGAGCCAGGAGGGCAAAGGTTGTCAAGGCCCCTGAGAGCAAGTCATTTTCACCCTCTCGCTCTCATGTGTGTAACGGGTGTCAACATTCGTGCTCCCTAAACAAATACTCATCAGCCATCAACTTGCATACCCACAGCAAATGGTGTGTTGCAAGGTTACCGATTAAATGCATTCAGGCTTGCTTTTCAAAAGAAGATACCTGCAATGTGGAGACACCAACTTCAGGCTGGGAACTCACTTTGTTGACGTCAGCAATAACATATGTCACATACGTGATCTTTGCTTTTAAATCATGATTAGAAAAAAAAGTTTTGGTGTGAAAAAGCTGTCCCATTCTACAGAAATACTGCACACTGATTTTTATATCTACTTGAAATTATCATAAAGTTTACCTATAAACACAGCTTTCTTATGGAAATGTGTTTTGTTATTTGCATCACTGATGATATGAGATTGAGATTTTTATAACAGCTTCATCACGTGAACAAAAAAAATACATTTGGAGTTCTTATGGACCTTTGCCCACAACTTGACCACCTCTGTTAAACTTTAACTATTATAAAGGATTATAGCTGAATTTAGTTCACATTTTAGCCATGCACAGTCCTGGATGCTTACTGTGTGTGTGTGTGTGTGTGTGTGTGTGTAAGATGTGTAATGTTATTTCCATTAACAAACAGGAAATGATCTTTATGGAAAACTCCATCGTTCTCCATGTTAGTAACTCGGCGTGCTTTACTAGTTATCAATTACAAGTAATCTGGGTGTTTGAAAGTCACCGTTAATGAAATCCTATAAACAAACATTTCTCTATAATGTCACACACACTCCTACCATAAAGAAAAAGCTCCTACTAAAAATCAAATTACATTTAATATTTCACCATGAAAGTGCTGACCAGTATCAGATGCAACTGGGGAAGCGCAGGCAGTAGCTGCTGGGTTACTGGGACCTGGATTTGTTAAGGGAATACAAATGTTTTTATACACAAACCACGCACACACTTATACACGTACACACTTTGAACAATACTTTTCTTTCAATGTTTTGACTTTTTTCTTCTGTTTTTAATCTGGTCCCAGTAAAATATAACATTTGACACCAAACTTTCAGTCCTATTTTCAAATTATTATCATCAATGCGGCAAAGTTCAATACCAGAAAACCATAACTCTGAAGTTTGCCTATAAATATATAAACACACAATTATGGTAGCCACTTTTATTTACAGATAATTTTCAACAGTATAATTTGATTTGAATGTTTGATTTTAATTGAATTACTGCATGTATAAGTGCATCCGTTGAATATTCATAGTGGTTTACTTTTCCACATTTTGCTGTGTTACAGCTGTACTGCAAAATGGAATATATTAATTTATTTCTCACAATTCTTCACAAAACACCCCATATTGTCAGTAAGACAAAGGTTTGATGGGAAGAGATTTATTAAAACTAAGACATCCCATGCATAAAAGTATTCACAGCCATTAAGCTCAAAATGGAGCTCAGGTGCATCCTATCCATCTACACTGATCATCTGAGATGTTTCCACATCTTAGCTGGAGCCCACCTGTGGTAAACTTAGTTAATTTGGCATGATTTGGAAAGGCACACACCTGTCTATATAAGTCCCCACAATTAGTGCAAGTCTGAGCACTGACAAAGCATTAGTTAAAGGAATTGTCTGTAAACCAGTGGAAGAGGATTGTCTCATGACACAAATCTGGAGAAGGGAACAGAAAATTATCTGCTGCTTTGAAGGTGCCAATGAGCAGTAGGACTACAACGATTCGTCGACCTTGTCAACAAAAATTGACAACGAAAACAGTCGACAATGTATTACATTGTCGACTGTTGTCGCCAGACACGGTTGTTTTCAACGGAGTGAGGCATCTCACTTCATTATAATCTCTGCATAGTCATACGCATGCGCAATAGCGTCTCTGCGGTGTGCTAATGTACACAGAAATTACGCCGTCCGCAACAACTACCAAAACATCTCAAGTATGGGGAAAATTTAAGCCTGGACAAGGGAAACAAAAATATCTCCTGCAAAACAGACCTTGCTTATCATGGCAGCTCGTTGGTAATGCATGAGCATTTAAAGAGAAAGCGCATCGGGCGTTTAAATGAAACAGAGGCTGATTCATCATTACTTTCTATGCACTAGCAGACAGACATAAAAAATTAAACGTATTGTCTGACTGACTGAATAAAATATTTTAAATATAAATGCATGCAGTCTGAAGAAGAGAGCCACCATGGACCCCTTTCTGCAGAGGAAGCAGACGTGCACCCTGCAACTGGCAACTACCCTCACAGAGTCAGTCTTCGTGATGCTGATCTGCAATATGAGGCCACTTATTTCATTCAGTTTTTTTGGAGAACTGGATGCTTTATTTTCAGCTAGAAAATTGTGAAGTTCTCTTGCAAAACTGTGCACAACTGAATGTACTTCACAAAACAAGTTTTATTCACTGTTTTACTGCTGCTAATGTGCCTGCCGTTGGTTTAGTGTAAAAGGAAAGAGTTTTCTTGATTTCATTATTATTAATTTATTTATTTATTTTAAAAAAAAAACAAAACATTTCTCTGTCCTTATAAAAATGGACGGATTTATTTATTTATGGATTTATATCTATACTGACTGAGCACTGCTCCTGTCAGATGGTTTTCTAATACAGGACATTTTTGTTTACTTTTGTAAACCCGCCTTTCAGCAGCAAAGTTGATTTAAAAAGTTTTTCATTAAAATGCCCCTCTTTCTTCTGTTTATAAGCATTTCCCACATTAAAGCAACCTCGGGCTAAACAAAAAAACACAAAAAAAAACCCAAACAAAAAAAAGGTCTGACTAGTCGAGTTCAATCGTCGTTGACTAGTCAACTATGAAAATAGTCATTAGTTGCAGCCCTAATGAGCAGCCTCCATCATCTGTAAGTAGAAGACGCCATCAACTCTTACTAGAGCTGGACAGCCATCTAAACTGAGCAATCTGGAGAGTCGGGAGGTGACCAAGCGGTCAATCTCTCAGAGCTCCAGCGTGCCTCGGTAGTGACAGGAGAACCTTTCAGAAGGATTACCATCCCTGCGTAATCCACCAATTAGGTCTGTATGGGAGAACGGCCATACAGAGGCTTTTCCTGAGGGAGTAAAAGGCATTGTTTGCCAAAAGGCGCCTGAAGGACACTCAGACCAGGGCTTGGAGATATGACCTTAAATGAGTAACTGAACAGGCTACCTTCAATACAATTAATTACCTCCGCCAAGGAGGTAGCTTTTACCGCCACTTATTCGTTTGTTTGTCTGTTTGTTTGTGTTCAAGATAACTCAAAAAGTTAAGGACGGATTCTCGTGAAATTTTCAGGAGTTGTTGGAAATGTGAAATGGAAGAACTGATTTAATTTTGGTGGTGATCCGAACCATCGCTTGGATCCAGAACTTTTTTAAGGATTCTTCAACATTGTGAGATAGGGCCATTTTCAACATTTGTGCACATAACTCCAACAAAAATGGTCGGAGCACTTAGGAAAAAAATATTGTAATATTTCATCTATGATGGAGAATGTATAGGAAGAAAAAATGGAACAGGATCAAAAAAAAAAAAAAGACAGGCAAAAAAAGATTGTAAAAAATTTGGATACCATAAATGTATGGCCAATGTTTATTATGCATGTCCCAACATGGGGAGAACTGTGGCTCTTGGCGGCGGTTTGCGCTCTCCGAGTGCTTTCCTAGTTAGCAATAATTTCATCACCATTTTATTTCTAGCCCTCATAGCTAATTGAAATTATTTGTAGCAATTGATGATGAGTGAAAGGAAGCACACATAGTATAAATACTGTATATGTCCATATTATTTTTAAAAAATATATTTAAGAGAAATTTAATTTTCTGTACAATTTAATTAATTTGAATGAGTAAGATTGCCATGAAAAATGACTTTTTCTGGTCTAATGAGACAAAAGCTACGTTTCCATTACAATATTACACCTTTTCAATAGAAAAATATATCACAAAAGTGTAATGAAAACACTTTTTTAGCATTTACATGTCCCTTTTCATTGTAATTCTTTAGCATAAACATGTCTTCTTTTCTTTAGTAAATGACTAAGGTTGAAGAAATGCAGTTTGGCATCACACCCCTGTGATTATGCCTTAATTCAGTTGTACTTATAGAAAATATGTCTGCTTCTCTAGCTGGTTTAAAGAACACAGGCACGTAGTAATTATTACATGAGCCATTAACCAGGAGCAGACATGTTGGCTCTTGAATTGAGACCTTGGTCAGCTGAGGAATGTTAACACTATGTTGCTTTTTGTTAAGTTAAGAGTGGCTACTGATGTCTTGGGAATGCTCCTTATGATCAGTAACCACAGCCCCCTCATCACATCCAGTTCTCCACCCAGAAATGGCATAAAACGATTCCCACATCTTCTCAGCCTTCTTGTCAAAGAAGTGTGTGTATTCCCTGCCACATATATATTTAATCATTATTTTATTAAACTGCTTAGAGCAGAACAGCAGTGTTGTAGTTGTTTGCTGCAAGAGATTTCAGCCACTGAAAAGATAAGATACCTTTTCTGTTTTATACTCAGCAGAGTAAAACTTCTCAGCATTAATGGATACAGGTACACAGCCCGTCAGGAGTCAATTCACACAAAGAGGTTTCTTAATCGTAGATGCTTTGTGGCTACCACTAATTGTCACCACATGTACACACATATAAAAAAGTAATCACAGTACTATTGACCTGCTCTTCTACCACACACATTTAAAGCTACATTTTTGTTAAATAAAACTGATTATTTTAATTAAAATGTAATAATTACCAAAAATAAAGAGTGCAAATTCAAGTCAAGTCTCTGCACGTGCTAATATGTGCTGTGTATAGGATGAGCAGATGCGTTGATATGTTTAAGTAGCCCGTGTTTCCTTGTTTCCCTCATGCTATTAGTGGGTTTACTGACCAGGCGGTGGGTGGCCTAATTACATTATGGCCATACGTGACTGACTGGCTCAATTCCAAATCAGGGCTAAGAATAAGGTAGATGACCAGAAGTGAGCAGGAGCTGGGCGTCATGGTGCGGGAAGAAAAAACTCCCACACACACATGGATATAAGAACAGTAGCTTGGTGCCTGCACAATCTCTTTTCATTGAAAGTTATTCTTCTACTGAATTTTATCTTCTAGTCTGATATTTTACTACTTTCTTTTTGTTTGATTATAGCTTAAGATGCAAATATTGTACATCTTTTGTTCATCTAATTATGAAAACCACTTGAGCTGGGGGTGTTAAAGTATGGGGAAAAACAAAAAGAGAGGGAAATACTTTCATATGATTTGAAGAAAATGACAAAAGATTATTAAAATGCTTTTAATTTTAAAAAAAAAAAAAAAAAAAAAAAAAGGGCTTCATCCACATTTTTAAGGATAAGGGTTTAAGCGTCACACCAACAGTTATCTACCTAAACAGGGCCCTGGTGAGCAGGCGCTAATCGCCATAAACAAGACAAAGACAAAGAAGATGGTGACATTCAGGCCCATTCCCCACTACCATCAACCCTGGTAGGCTACAGCTACACTACAGGCACTAGTCATTAGCCACTATTCATCTGGACAGGGCTGCATGAACCAACCAGTTGACAATTGCCATGAAATGGCCCAAATGACACCATTCAGGCACTTAACCATCAGAGTTGCAGCAAACCCCTTCTTATAGCCTTTTTCAGCCTCTAACTTCACACCAAGGATTGGTTTGGGCACTGTACAGACGGCTACACTGAGTAAAAACATAAAAGTGGGTAGGTGACATACCTGTTCATTATTGGAAACAAACCACGACTCAGATGAAGAAGATCATATGTTCAACTTTATCTGGGAATATGCTTTATGTTAAATGGTTGCTGTTGATATTTTCTGGACAAGCACAGTAGTAATTAGATTAGAAAACAATGATCCTTTTGTCTGGTCCTTTTGCATGTGCTTGTGCTGGAAAAATAATATCTAAACAAATCACAGAGATTATATTTACAAGGATTTGTACCAGGAATGCCTACTACACCCAACCATGTCAGGTGTGGTAAGCATGGAGAGAGTGTATGAAGTAACAGATTGCAGGGTTTCTTTGCAATGCCAGAAGAAGACACTACTACTATAATGACTACCATACCATGGTATTGTTAGAAGGATGCACCACAACATATGTTGCTGGGACACCCTCCACAGTTTTGCTGGGAACGTCTTCGATCTCTGAAGCCTGCAACAATGCTAAATGACAAGCACTGTGACTCAGCGCAGGTTTATATTCACTTCCTGTAATCATCGGTAGAATAAATATTTTACAAGTATTCCAGGATTGGCAGTGGGGCTGTGACAATTGTTTTTATTTTGTGAAACCCCAAAATGTTTTTGTTATTACAGTTATCAGTTTAATTGAACTGTCAATTAATCATGTAACTCATACTGAACAAGCTTTCTGTCAAAGTAGACCTGATAAATTGCTAACTGCATTAGGAATATTTCCTGCACAGTCAAAGGGACAAGAATGGGAGCATCATTGCTCTCTTGTTCCTGATACTAAGGAAGACATTTCTAAATAGACACAGTCGCTGCGTTTACATAGGAGTTTTAATTCCTCTTTAATTCCGAATAAAAGTTAATTCTGCTTTAAACTGATGAAAAATGACCATGTAAACACTTAATTCCTAATGCAAATTTCTATTTGGAATTAAACTTAATTTCGATGTAAGTGGCTGGTTTATTCGCATTTTAATGACAAACTATTTAATTCCTCTGTCATGTAAACCTTAATTCCACTCTAAGTTAATTCCAGTCGTTCTGCGCATGCTCTTTACCTTGTCCTGTCCCGATGACGCACGTTGTTTTGCCTCCCATGTTCACTGGTATATCTTTCTTCTCAGTTGCTGCAGAAAGTGAAGTAGTATGCTCGTGTTGAGCTGGTACTTCACATTTAGCGGCAAAACTCATACTTATTATGTAGTTTTTACAAGTTACGACTGAAAAGACAAGAAGCAGGGAGCCAACTTTGTTTATTTCTGGTGTACGTCGTCGTCACGTGCACCCTCTGTCTAATCAGAACCCTTCCCCAGCCGCCCCTCTAAAGAGGAATTAAGTGAGGATGTGTTTCATGTAAATCTTCATTTGGAATTATTATTTACGTTCAATCCGAATAATCCAAATTATTAATTCCAAATTAAAAAACATCATGTAACCGTACCCACTGTGAAATGTAGGTAGCTGCATTGTGTAATTAATGGAGCATTATTTCTGTGCACTGCAATAAAAAGCCTTTAACAAGTAAACATTCTTTGCATAGCACTCTTTCAGACAACCTATGCAACACACTCCTACCTGAACGTTGATGTATTGCTTGGAGGTAATTCTACTCAGCCATTATAGAAAGATGTCTGGAGAAGAGCCACCATTTTAGTGAGGCCAGGCATGCCGGAACAAGAGGGGTTAATGGCTGCTGCTTAGGGAGTGGGGGGTGGATGGCATTGATTGCTCAGGATGTTGACAGCACAATTTGATAGTGGAGCTGTTATTAGATGAAGAAGCTTGTTCTTCATTGAGGCGTCATGTGATTTGACTGCATTTGTTCAGTAGGTGGAAGGGAGGGCTCAAATAGCAGCCACTGGTTCATGCCTCATCTTGAGAATCTTGTCAAGATAATAAAACAGGATAAATGCCAAGAGAAAAATGTAAACAGGCCAGCAGCCATTTGCATGCTGTCTAAACAGCTGTGAAGTAGGTCATTCTCACACTATAGATAACAGGTGGATGACCAACTACCAGGAAACGACAAGTGACACTACAACTCATCTGAAACACGAAGCAGACCTGTAGACTGGTGTTGTTTTTTCGCCCACCAGTGTGATCTAAACAAAGGCTAATGAAGACAGACACTCATCACTGCCACCTCAGAGTCCTATTAGCCCTGAGCCATACCTCTAACCCCTATCGTCCAACTCCAAGCTGCTATCATACTTTTTTTTTTTTTTGTCCTGTGCCACACAGCTACACACTGCAGATCAAGTCCCCTGGGCCACAGCCATTGAACGGGCAGCCTAAATCAATAGCGCTGGATGTGCAAACACAGGGAAGTCCCCAGCCCCCTCCGGACGCAATCCAACAACACACGTCAATACTCATCATCCTCAGTCATCTACCACCACACCAGGGAAACTGAGATGAGGGCAGGATCATAGCTCCCAGGGTGACCTAACCCCCTCACCTCCAGCAAGACACCCTAACTTTGAGCAACACCATGTAGGTTTCCATGGGAAGCCCTCATCAAATTCCAGCCATCTATAAGAAACTGTGTAACAGCCACACCTTTCCTCAATGAAAACAAAATTCACGCCCATACAGGCAAGATCCCTATAGCAACCCCAGGCAGTAAATCAAAGTTAACCAAATGCTGCAGTGTTTTCAGTGTGAGCTCTGGCAGAATGGACACAGGAGAGAGGCCGACTTTAGTAAAATTCACCAGCATTCCTGTACACCAGTAACAGGATCTCACAATAACAAGAGAGCATCTCTCATCCCACAGGTACTCTTAACATCTCATTCCTGCACTAATCTTTTTTAGCCAAATTGCTGCCTGTCAAAACAGTTCAGTGAGGGGAAACCTTTCAAACAGCCACAGCAGCAGTAATTTAATCACAATCAAGACCTCCAACATAAATCTGGATAGCAGCAAAAAAGAATAATTGTGAGTATTCAAAAAGAGCTCACATACTTGCATAGTTGTTAAACCTTTTTTTAAACTTAATTATTTAACTTGAAGACCTGAGATAAATTCAGGGGGAACTTAAATACATAAATAGGTGCACAAATTTTGCTTAAACAGGATCTGTGACTGCAGCAGATTATGTATAGACGGGCAAAGATAAGAACAAGCAATGAGGCGCACAGTTAATGTCCATATGCTGCGCTGTCCTAAAGCGCTCACAGAAAGCGAATTTGCTTCCTCTCAGCGTGCTTGTCAAAACGAGCATAATGGGGGGCAGAAATCTTTAATCCAAATCAAATTATTGGAGCCTCTATCCCTCCGCAGGACTCTAGAATCATTTATCAGAGCTCTTTCATTGGAAAGGGGTGGGAGGGGGGGGGGGGGGGGGGGGGGGGGGGGGGGGGATGAGCTGAGCGGATGGTGTCCTTTATCTGCTCACTACTGTAAAGGATTTCATGGTGAGCTGGCCATACGCTATCGTCAACAAAGGCTCTGGCTAATCATGATCCCATGTGCGACAAGAGGGACGTAAATCTCACTGCCACTCTGGAACATATGGTAGAGTTTCTACTTACCAGCAGATCAACGACTGATTCTGCTCTCATTAAGAATTATTAAGGAGCATAAAAAAAGAGTCACATATCCAATGAGATCAGACTGCTGAGATCAGCAGGGAACAGGGCTTAAGGGCATGCCTGCCACTGTCCAGTCATGTTTGTAGTTGGAAGAGATTTCTGGCTTTAGAGGCAACAGACAAAGTGGCGGGGACAGGGGGCTAAATGTCCAGGAGCAGAGCATGTTGCTACCTGTCCTGGCCTCAGAGGAGTTGCACCTCTAAATAGGCCACTGAAAAACAGGCCTCTGGGCAAGACCACCCCTCCCTCCATTAATCACTCCAATTACAAAGCTCAAGAAGAGAAACAGAGGAAACAAGGATGGAATGAATAGAAAGACACATACAGGCAAATAGGCAGGTAAAGGGACACATTAAAGGGGAAAAATCTAAAAAAAAAAAATACACTGACCTTCATTTTTTTTTAGCTAAATCAATGTTTTATCACACTGGAGAGAAAGAAGGAAACCACACAGTAAGCAGAAAAAGATGAACCTAAGACTGAAAGACAGATGTGAATATGGATACTTAGCTCCTGGGCAAACATGTCTTTTAGTAACCAGTAAGTCTAGTTTGCCAAATAAACTGACTGCATTTGTTCAGCCCCAGCCCTTTCACCAAGACACCACATTCCACAGGCAGAGGCCCCATCCCCCATTACACTAGATGGCCCCTTTCGCTGCCTCACACAAATGCAACGTTTATAGGGTGGTGTGGCCAGAAGTTCACACTCATTGGTTCAAAGACCCTTTCACAGGCAGAGCAAACATTTTAGTGAATCACATCTGTGCCACCACATACAGCCCTCCGCGAGTTAACCCCTTACTTTGGTGTTTCCAAGTCCATGAAACCAGACCTCCCAGACAAGACTGTCCAACTATTCATTGGCAAGGCACACCTTCAGTGCCCATTCATGAAT
>NC_136619.1:13125790-13223290 GCF_933228915.1 Telmatherina bonti | reverse complement strand
AACCTACAATATCTTTCTCCAAAACGCAACTCAAACTGAAGTTAATATCACGGACCAACACGCTTAAATCCTGTCATCAAATTTCACCTTCCGCAATTCTTTACATTGTGTCCAAAAGTTGCTTTTTCAGCTATGAAAAGTCTCACAGATCCAGTATGTTCTGTCTTTCAAAAACCAGCAGTCATCCATTAATTTATCACACACACACAGATATGCTTATATAAGCTCTAGAAAGTGAAGGAATACCACAAAAACAACAATAACAAGACTTGGACAGAAGTAGAGCTGCATGTGGTGTTAGATGACCATCTTTCCAGCTGCTGGACAGCAACTGCAGCAAACACCACAGAAGAAGCTGACCGAGTACCGCTTTCCTCACCAGGTCTTTCATAGATGAAGATGGTCGGATGAAAATAAAGTTTCTATCAGCTACTTAAGATCAATAAAAGCACTGAAAACTGTGAGGTTTGCTGTATTATGTTGCCTAACAAGCTAATTGAATTTAGGGTGCACAGTGGCATAGTGGTCAGCACTGTGGCCTCACAGGAAGATGGTTGCTTGAACCAGCGACCTTCTTGCGTTCGAAGGGTGGCCTTTCTCTTTGGAGTTTGCATGTTCTCCCCACGTATGAGTGGGTTCTCAATGGGTACTCCATCTTCCTCCCACAATCCGAAGACACACATGTTAGCTTGATTGGTTACTGTAAATTGTCCCCAGGAATGATTGTTACCATGGATGTTTGTTTGTCTCTCAGTGATGAACTGGTGACCAGTCCATTGTGTGTGTACCCCTGCCTCTCGCCCAGTGACTGCTGGGATAGGCTCCAGCCTCCCTGCATCAAGCGGATGGATGGATGGATTTTAGGGGATTTAAGGGTGCATTCTCAATCCCGATCATAGTCTGTTTGATCGGAAAGGCCGCTTCATGTGGGATACTGTCTATGTGCAAACAAATTCTGCTTAGAATCAAAGAAGTGGACTTTGCCTGCAAACGCAGGTCTCGGTCCATTTAAAGCAGACCAAATACAGGAAGCCGGCTATACAACACTGTGCTTTGTGGGTTCAGAGCATGGCATTGTAGGTAAACAAAACCATAACATATGTTCATGTGGGACAATAGGTGGCTCTAAATGGGAGAAATAGTTTGTGGTCAGATGTGGAAGAATCTGGTAAAAGTTCCGACAGTGTTTTGAGCAATGTAAGACCAAAGGGACGTGATGTAGCTCCATTTGTAGCTGTTACATCATAGAAACCAGAGTTGTTCTGCATTTACGAATAACTGAAAGATTTTTCTTTAACACATTCTTTTTTCTTGGTGCATCGCAACCTCTGGTAGAGAGTAGAAAACTTTATCTAAAAGGTCTGATTTCTTTGAGGAATGCAGTGTCGGTCCAGAAGAAAAGGAGAACTTGGTCCTCAATTAGACTGAGCTTTGCTTATATACGCTCATGTTGACATCCTAACACCCAAAGAAATTCATTTGATCATCTAAATGTATTTTCCATTTTCAGTAAATGTATGTCATAATGGAGCCTGAAAAGTTAAATCAACCTTCCAGACTAAATCTCCAAGATGAATGTTTTTATTTTTGCATAGTAAAGTTGATGCAATTTGGTCCTGGTTAAACTGGCAAGAACCAAGCTGGTTTGCCAGAAAGCACCGATGTTCTGAGACTTGAGAACGGAGGAGTCCAGTCTGCCCTGGAGCCAAAATTAGAAGAGAAAATCCTGCCTGTGCTTTTAAAAACAAGGAAACAAATAGTTGCTGACAATGGCCGAAGCTCCTGACAAATAAATAATAACTTTGCCACCACCTCTTCCTAAGAACCATCCGCAGAACCAAAGAACTTTACCAATGGGTCTTTTGACATGAATTCAGGATCTAAACTAAAGACTAAGGTTGGACTAAACTTTTCTGTCAAGGCGCTATGACAAATGGACCACATCTCTGACTTTCATTTTGAAAACATCCCTTTTTAAAAATACATTTATTCTTGGTGGAGCATGTTCAAAGTCCTCAATTCTGCTGTTAAAACATCATTTGGTATCTGTACATGTAAATCTTTATGGGTCCATTTAAATGTTTTTAGGTGGGGCTCTGTGTGTAAATGCACAAGGTATCTGAACAAATGCCTTTTGGTTACATCTGTAAATCACTTAAAATATCTGCTTTTTTAAAACGTCACATTGAATTAAAAAGGTTTTATTCTGTATCAACAGCATTTCAGCTTATTGGAGTTTTAGCAAAAATAATTCACCAAAAACTACATGAAATGCAGTGCATCCTCTTTGTCTGCCTTGTAGAAGGAGTAAGGTAAAGGGAGGGACTTGAAGTGTCAAATAACAAAAGCTTATTTCCAATTCAAATAATCATTTGAACGGTTGATGACTTCTTATGCATTTAGTTAGGATTTTTTCTATTTACAAAAAAAAATTAAGGGGCACTGTTTTCTTTTTAAGTTGAGTTTTTCTTATAAAGTGGATAAAGGTTTCATCTACACTCCAGAAACAACATCCCATCGCTGCAATTTAAAGACAAGGGTTGTGTTTAGAAAAATTTCAGGAGTCAAAGCACTTCTTGTTGAGAAAAAATATCATAAATTGCATTTTGCATTTTCAACAGACCATCAAATTCCTCTACATGTCATGTTCAGATTTTAATGAGTTGGATAAACTGTATATTGAACGACATGCATGCCACAAGGATAACAGGACCATATGTACTGTGCCAAGGGTCACTGCAGCACACAGTGCTAACAGTAGTTGATATACATGTGCACTGTATATATCACTATGTCGTCAGCCTATATAAAACTCAAGGAGACTTTGTGCAACAATGCCATGTGACCTTGGTTGTGTTTCATTGCAGCTGCTGAAGGCGTTGGTGGATATCTTGGTTTCATTAGGCTATTCCCTTTACTCAGTTTGCCTTCATTAAAGAGCAGGTGTTGAGATATGTTCAGTGGGAGTGGTTGTAAAGGACGAATGAAACCAGCAATGGTGTGTGGAGGGGGGCTTGTGGTTTTACTACAAACAGATCAAATTACAGCGGACCTCTGTAGCTCAGTTTTCATTAGAGGCAAGTCTATCTTCCATTGTCAGAATGGGAAGAAAGTATAAATTCTAGTAGATGTGGACCTTCCTGGATTTCAGTATGGATACTTTTAGTCTTTTTGAGCATTCTGAACATCAGTGTGTTGGTGTTAGTCTTAAAAAATATCATTTATGCAATACGGTCTTAACCTATTGGTGTTATTTTAAAACAAGGTTATTCTGTAAATTTTCCACTTTAACTTTTATTTCACAGCATCTGAGAAAAGTATAAATGTTTAATAAAATGTATCAGAGACAAAACCGTCTTTTATTCATTCATTACTGATCCCTGTGTGTTGTGTGGGCCTGTGGCTTGAAAATAACTTCACATCAGGCTTGTAAAGGTGAAAGCACACATGTGTTACATGAAGTATGAATGTGTTAACAGCATGTTAGATGGCCAGATAGCACTGGAAATCCCCTCCCTTTGACACCTAACAAACACTGAATAGGTTGAGTACTTTGCCTATTATTTGTACAACTGACAGTGGAAAATACAGAAGCACTCACACTGTGATTGGTCAGCTAGATTAACCACATGAAACATTTACATTATCTATTTTAATTGAACTAAGTCAGTAGTTAACTGTTACACCAAGCAACTGCTGTGAATAATTTATCAGATTAAAAGTATGTTAACAAGTAAAACAGAAAATGTTAGATGCAGTGTAACTTTAGCGCCTAAACATGATACTACGCTGATGAGATGGACCACAGGTTTGTGAAAAACAAATGCTGCAAATAAGCAGCAGGAAACAGATGAGCCGTTTCCAGTCACAGTGGCATGTAGTTTTTTTTTTTATGTATTTTTTATGTATGTTTGATTCTGGGTGCTTTATATCCGGTGTACCGATTTTGTCTAAATCTTAATTTCCAATACTGATATAAATCAATACTGACATTTTTAGAGCAAGTTGTGCTAAACAAACAAAAATATCTTTAAAAACTATACACGACATCTCTTATATTATTGTTATTTTGTGAGTTAGAGGAGACTTGGCAGAACAGTTTGATATATAATGCGTGCCTGTTGTGTAAAGCATATTAAAAAATAAAAGCCAATATAGATAATTTAGGATACTGCATTTTAATGTTGTTATTGGCTGATAATATTGGACATCTGTAGAATTTTTCTAACACATAGACAAGAGACAAGACCGGCGAATGTGATGTCTGTTAGCATAATAGTTTTCCACCTTTCTGAAGTGGATGTGAAGGTGTGACAAATGAAATTACAACTGCCTTTTTAGATAAAGATATTAAATCAATAATTCTTAAAAAGGATTTCGTAAAAATAAAAAAATTAAGATACTTTTTGTTAAAAGCCAATTTACTGCACCATTTCACTATGAACAAAAAAGAAAGAAGTGTGCTGTAATGCAAATCAACATAAATGTCAATTCAGTCATAAAGAACAGAATCGATATTTTCAGATGATCTTTTTCAGCGACAGTAAAATAACTCTTAAATGAGAGATTAATTTGAACTAGTTTAAGTGATCCTACCTGCTTTTATCTCAATGTGGGGAGGCTAAATATCACTGCACTTCATTATAGTCTTGTTTATTGATTATATTCTTTTTATCAAAGTGCCTCTGACAGATGCTTTGTAGTACCACCAGTGCATCTGTCCTTGCAGAGTTTATACTTCAAACTACTGTTGAACTTTACGCATGTGCAGTGTTCAAAGTTTGTTACAAACTCTGCAAATATTCCAGTGCAAATATTGGTCTTTATTGAGAGCAGAAACCTATTCAGCGTTTCTTTATCTGTCACATATCGGCCGTGAAAACATCAGAAGCTTTCATTTTTTGGTGACCACTAGCTATTTGTATTCAAATTATATGTTTCAGAGTATGAAAAAAAAAAAATACTCCAACAAATTCCATCACTGATTAGTTGAGTCTGTGCTGCACTGTATTGGCATTAATTTAATCTATTACACGAACGGATAAAATACCAAAGTACCATGGAAACAGGTTGCTAAAGAACAATAAGCTGTTACTGCAATCAATAGCATAATGTAGCAATATGATATATTAAAAAATTATTGTGCCTTCCTTGTTAAAAGCACCAGATAGAAAACTGAAAGCTTACCTTCTAACCAACTAAGGAACTAAGGAAGCTAAAACTTAATAGTATTAGATGGAAAACAGGAAATATTCTCATTTTATTTTCAGGAAATTTGTTTAAAATTGTGAATAAATTTGAAGGGAAACCCAGAAAACTTAGGGAAAAAGCTATTTAATGAAAACACTGGTATTAATAAGCTCTCCGCTGGCAGAACTCTGTGTTTACATGGTTTTCAAATACAAATAAACATGCCAGTCTGATCTGGGGATGCAAATCTAACAACAACTCATGATTCAATTCAGATTTTTAGGGGGACGATTTGATTCAGAATCGATTTTTTGATTCAAACAGATTTTTGATTCATAATCTTTACACTTAGTAACAAAAGGTGCTAATTTCCCAAGTAACTTTATTCTTCTATAAGCTAAAAAGAACTTTGATTTAAATTACAACATGTACAAAACTTTGTTTCCTCGTCATTTTGCTAATTTTTAATTAAAGAAAAAAAAAACAACACCGTAGAACAGCAATTTGCTGCTATAATGCCCAATCAATAAAAAAAAAACAAAAAAAAACAATAAAAATGACCAAATTTTTTTTTTTTTTTAATTTGAAAAAAATAAATCAGCTTTTTTTCCCTAAAAATATTGATTTTAAAATTATGAAGCAAAAAATCCTGATTTTTATTCATTTTCTTATTCTTCACCCCTAGTCTGATCACACTTGATTTAATCCTTTCACTGGTAGTTAGACTAACAGCCAAGTAACACGGCTGCAAGTCAAAATACTACTTTATGTATAAACTCCTACTTAAAAGTCTGGTTGTGGTTTTA
The DNA here is from genome assembly GCF_933228915.1 of Telmatherina bonti. Classification (NCBI taxonomy): domain Eukaryota; kingdom Metazoa; phylum Chordata; class Actinopteri; order Atheriniformes; family Telmatherinidae; genus Telmatherina; species Telmatherina bonti. Next base: position 13,217,294 of record NC_136619.1, on the reverse strand, counting down.
GACCTGGAGGTGACGGAAGCCACTCAAGAAGATGAGGAAGAGAAAGAACAAATATCAAAAGCATGCATATCGTCATTTTTTGTAAAAACAATTTTCTAAAAGCACAATTTTATAGTTGTCAAATCCTCTGCTTTAAAAGGAGTTAACTTGAAGCTAAACTGAGTGGCAATTCTTGTGGTCATGACATAAGTCAAGTGGAAAAAGCCCCGTACCGACATGAGGAGGCGGCATATTGCCACTCATCACAGAGAAGTGAGACATTTTTCCTTACAGTCCTTGTATACTGCGAGGAGAAAAGTATTTCAGTCAAACAGCATAGCTGAGCTGTAAGTGTAGCTCAACTTGACACGACATATTAATAGTTTCAAATGAGAGAAATGTAGCGATATTACATAGCTGCTACACATTCAGAGGCAGTGGTTAACATAACAAGCCTTCAGTTTTACACCGTTTATTATGAGCCCTGATAAAGATATTTTAATCCTTGTGCATGTTCATTCTGAAGGTCCTTGAGAAAGCTACATCTCTGGTGTTCACTTGAAACAAAGAAGCCACAGACTCAAAACAAAATGAAGAGATCCATAGTTTTTCTGTGTGATGACAAAACTACTTGCGTGTGAACATTTAGTTCATGTTATTTACCTGAAAGTCGGCTGGAGAGACGCTGCAGCAGAGTTAGTCAAAGTACATCAGCTATTAGTGAGACAATAAAGATTTTTCACAGGAAAACAAGTAACATTTCAACTTTTATTTCCATTAAAATAAGTTTCCATTCAGATGCATGACTGCTTGTCTGACATCTTTATTTATTTTTTTTTTTTCTATTCTGAAATTCACCTGTTTTATTTATTTTTTCCATCAATAATTAGCTAAAACAAAAATCCACTGAGTTATGTGAAAAACCTTTATGAAAGAAATATTTGTTTTACAATATACTCGTTCAAATTGTTTTTTTTTTTTCTCTTTAAACCCCTTTTATTTAATCAGAATAAATAATTATGGCTACAGCATGACTAATAAGGGAAGGACTAAAACTTACATCCTTTTACTATTCTTTAATTGTGTTGACAAAGTATTTAAAATGCCCAGACAATTGAAAATAAATCAATGGTATTATCTGACGAGGCGTCAAATATGAGATCTACATTTAAACGTAGCTTCAATTCAGACTCTAACCACACATTATCTGATGTCTAACACTAACCAGCTACGATTGACAGCAAAGTTATTTGGTCTGAAACATTGCAGCGCAACGCTCCTTTTTACCTCCTTTCTTCCAACTAAGAAGTCTTTTTTAAAATATCTAATATAAATGCATTTCTTCTTCTTTTATTGTTAATGTAAATCTAAGAGTGTTACAGTTTTCTAAAGGAAAATATCGACATTTATCCTATTTTGAGGCTTAAAAATTAAATAAATTTACACTGTGTGACAGTTTCACTTCATGCAAAACAGGTTTGTCACCATTTCTAAAAGGATGACTGAAAATACTTTTTTAAATTTGCATTTGATGCATGTTTAATTATTCAACTTCTATTATTGAATTTTTATCTGATAGCATGTGAAAGAGCTTTGGCAAGAAAAATTTTCATTTTCTTTTAAACTAATCAGTAACTAATCAAACTAACCCAAGCAGTTAATCAAGTTCTGACACATTCCTTAGACTCAGATCTCAATCCAGTCTTGTGTGCAGATGGCAGAACCATCAGATGCGACTAGACACCAACAATAAGAACTGGGAGTACTGGAGCCACCACGAGAAGCCTCCTCCTGCCTGCGAGCAGCAGATGTGCGCTTTCTGACTCAGACAAATAAAAACAGCCTCTATGTTCACTTCTATTCAGCTCCTCCCATTCAGGTCCTTGAGCTTTTTTTTTTTTTTTTTTCCCTTTTTACGGCGACACTGACTGAAATGAATTGAAAGATCTCCAATCAGAGGCATGGCTACCACACGGACATGCACCCAACCACCCCCACCAAGCCCCCCGTCTCTTGTTGGGAGCTCCCGGTGGGAATGTTCACTGTTTGAAGAGTTAACTCTTTAATTCTGTCTGGAATGTTTCCTCTGGGTGGGGCAGCGTGCTGAACCAGACCACTAACCACTCTTCCACTTCCACAGCCCCCCCTACCTCCCCTTCATCTCCCTACTAAATTCAATACCTCTATTTCTGGGAGGGGGGAGTGGATCCACACTTAGCTGTTAAGGGGTCAGCACAAAATGAAGCTGTTTTATGTCAGCACAATTACACTTTCACCTACTTTACGAAATGAAACTGCTGTTTGCAAGGAAAAGTTGATAACTATTTGCTACTTCAGTGGATTTTTTTTAACATCAACAAGAAACTGATCTAAATATTCAATATCTTTACAAAAAACTTTATGTGCAAAACACAATTTTCCATTATTCTTATTTGTTTCTAATGTGGCACAAATTCACAGCCGGCATCAGTCGGCTTTCCGTAAGACGCAAACCGCTTCTTCAGACAAAGATCATAGCTCAGTAAACAGCAGTCATTAGCTGGAAAATAAAATCCTGCAGCAACATTTCGTACAAATGAACGTGTAATCAGGAAAGGAAGAAAAATGGATTCATTTGGTGATCCATCTTTTTTTTATTTTACATCAAATTGCTTCATTTTTTCTTTCCTTTAAAAAGTATAGTAATTTCTGTTGTAATCCACTGACTTCGTTCTACTTCCCATTCCTCCCAGTCTGACACGTGGAAGCTAAAAATGGAGGACAGTTGTAGATGCAGTGATATCACAACGTTGGCGCAACCAAGATGAGTGCCAGGACTAAATGCTGGCCAAAAAAACCTGATAGCCAGCATGTGCTCCAGACAAGACACTAAATATAACAACTCCTTCAGCAGATCAGAAAAAGATCAGAACATTATGTTGGTACATTTCCATATCAATTACATACAACTCCATCTTAGGGATGCACCGATCCAATACCAATATCTGGAATATGAATATCTGCCGATACCAATACCCGATCTGTTTAAGTGAACATTATTGTGACTATGGTTATTATTGCTGTTATAACTGTGTAAGATTTCATTAGGTTGTAATAAATGACCCATCCTTTCTGAAGTTACCTCACAAATACAAATATAATAACATTACAGATTTAACAATTTCAACAAGTTTTATTCTGATTTGGCTCATTTTACCTAAATACAACTATAAATGTGTGGTTTTGAAACAAAGTTCTTGCTTTTAGTGGAACAAAAAATGTCACATTTTAACATTCAAGGGATTTATTTCTTTTAAAACATGACCGAAGCATGTCATCAAACACATCTGTGCTGGCTTGACTAGTGTGTTATTGGGTATCGGTTGTGGTATCGGTACACTTTTGTTAATACCAAGTACGAGTACACACACTTGGTATTGATACCAATATCAGTATCAGTGCATCCCTACTGCATAGTGTGATGAAAAAAAACTTTTTTTTTTTTTTTTTTTTAGGGAACTTTTATTCAGTTTATTTATTTGAGGTCACAAAGTTTCAACACAAATTACACATGACGCTCGTCTAACGGTGAAGACTTCTTGTTTGGACATTTCTACTTTTTCAGCTTGATCAATAAAGGCAAACTGAAATCAATGATTATATTGAGTAGGGGTGGGAAACTGAATCGAAAAAATGAAATATCGTGATTTTTTTACTTCACAACTTTAAAATTGATTTTTAAATAAAAAAGAAACTCAATTTTTTTCCAAATAAAAAAAAAAAATACATTGTTAGTTTTTAGTCTACAAAAAAATCAGCAATATCGAAGAATTGTGAGAATCGCAACTTAAAACAAATCAGCACACAAAAACAGCAGAATCGAGATGAAAGCATATCGTCACAGCTCTAACTATTGTTCTTTCTAGAAGAACTGTGATACAAGCTGAATAACATCCAAGTATTGTTCTTATTCTAATGATGCAAGTATTTCCCAAACAACAGTACACCACCACAACTCCTCTCAGTCTGATAAATGGGGAAGAACTGGGACAGTCCTTAGTGTTAATGGTTGAGTAGTAATTCTAGAAATGTAACTAAACAAAATTCTTAAACCAAAAGTGTGTGCAGTCTTGTGTCAAGTTCTTCCTGTACATTATTCACAATAAAATGATTTGTATAGGTTGTAAAGTAATAATTTTAAAGTCCAATGCAAGTAAAATAGCTGAGCTTAGTATTTAAGTTTGTTCCCCGTCAGTCTCTTCACAGTAAAACCATAATTTCACACCATAGAACTAAAGCTAAAGCTAAACAAATGACTTCTAGACATATATAAGTCTAAAATCACTAGCATTTTTGGAAATTAGGCTCATTGTTCAGTGGCCCATTAATAACGTAAACGTTGAGTTTTGAACTGATTGGGATGACGAGGACCTATTGATCACACAATTAAGTGAGGTCAAATGGCTCCAACAAAGACATGAACATAATCGCTCCATTCACTTTCCAATTAAGTTTCACTTTCATGTGATTAACTTCTTTGTCTCCAAAAAACTCTAACGAAGCATCATTTCTATTGGATTTTTTTAAAAAAAGAAAAAAAAAGTTGAAAGTAAACAAGTGAAATTATCTAACAAAATTTAAACAGAAATATCTAAAAAGTTAACAGCTATAAAAGCAAAAAATATAAAATTGAACATGTACAAAGGACAGAAAAAGCGTATCAAAAGAAAGTCTACAAACAGATCGGGGAATTAAACAGCAGCTATTTTGAAGAAAACACAACAAGGACATGAAGGAGCTTAGCACACATATACCGATGAACAATAAATGGTGTGTTGACCTCCTTCACATATACAAATAGTCCTTTAGCCTGTGTTTATAGCATAGGTAAACAGTCTGGGCTGAGACTTTCAATTCCCTGTGCAGTTCAGTATTTGAGTACAACAAGATGTAACAGGCCTCACACATTATAGTCACGCTTTGTTCTGAGAAAGCACTGCAACAGGTTTTAATGGACCTCAGCCTTCCTCATTATTTCTCATCTGAATGGCCTCCATTTGCAGGCAATTTGTACAAACAGAGGTCAGACGGTAATTCCAGCCTTATTACATCAACACAACAGGAAGTCCAGTAAACAGAATAATACTAAGTACACCATTTAAAACCCACTGACAGTAATGGCATGTGAGACAACATCATAACATCCAGCCAGCAAAAAGCAGATCAGGTTGACATGAGTCTACAACATGTACAGCAGGCGGTGGGGCCTCTTCGCTCCTCCTGCAGCATTGTTGAGAGACATGGTGACAGAGCTGCACATTTCAAACACATGCAGTGGCTTTTCCAGAAACTCTGCAGTGCTTTCCACATGCACAATTGTAGAATCAGGACAGAATCTTGTAACATGACTTGAGCCTTTCTGCTAAATGTAATTTCCTTCTCGTTTATCTTAAATAAGCAGAGAAACCGAACAATCACTCCACTTTAAAGCTCTCACACAATCCTTATTGATCTCTTCGCGGCAGCCGTGCTCCCCACTTCCTGAATGACGTGTTGCTGGGGCGACAGCTAAATTATGCAACAGCGCAGCCTCAACAGTCATTTTTCAGTGCCTGAGCAGGAAAAAGCTGGGCTCAAGGGTGGCAACTGTTCCCACAGCTCGTCAATAACAGATGCTCAATTACTCCAAGAAACCAGATTTGGTCCAGTGTGGTCTGGTTGGCCACCTTTTTTTTTTCCTCTGTTAAATACATTCCTTTCTGCAGCCATTGACCAGTTTTTCCCTTGGCAACTACATTTTCCGTTACACTTGTTTTCTTGGTGAGGAATGACGCAACGACCAGGTTTACCTGTTTTTTTGCTCAAAAGCAAAACTTCCTTCGGCCTGAGATAAGCCTCAGATCTGATCAAGCTGTAAGAGGCTTCTTAGCCAGTTTCACTCCAACAGACCACTGAAAAAGCCCAACGGCGGCAAGAGTAAGAGTCTATTGAGACAATAAAAATGTAAACCAAACTTAGTGAAGGTTGGTAATAATCTTTTTTATGCTTTTGAATAAAATTATACACACTGAAGCAAATTCAGCTATTAGAAAGAAATCATTTGTTTGGTTTTTTACTGGAAAAGGACCATTTTCAGCTAGTGTTGCTTGACCGTTGACCTACAGATGTGGCCATAGGAAATCAGATTTTCACTAATTAAACTGATTAAAGTGTGATATTCTCACTAAAGGGGGCCAAACACACACATGCAAACAAGTCTTCATTGTCATTTACTTTTAAATTGGGGTACAGCTCAGTTTCTGTAACCCACCTTGAAACAATTTCCTGAAGAAATGTATGTGACATGCTTTAGTCAACATGTTACATGGATAAAACTATAACACCACATTTTTTTTAATCATGTCTTCACACATGACACTTTATCTCTACTGTGGGATGTGCCTCTTGAGATTGGTGCGACAGCTTTGTGTTACTATCCAAGCATAAATTTGGACAAAAATTACAATAACACTTGAAAGTTATTTCTACCAAATGACAAAAGAATACAGTACACAAAGCAGCAAGCAGAGCTCACACTATCACGCACTCAGCTGACAGAAAAATACACGACTTACTTATTTTCACATGTTATAAAGCAGAAAAAAAACACCAAAAAGCCATCTAGAAAAATCTAACAGTAAAGGGAGATAGAAAGCGAGGACTGTGGGGGCGAAACTACATCGATTGTCTCAAAACAACATTTAAATTAGAGCCATAAACATTAAAATGTGTTAATAAAAGAAGATCTGTGCAACCTTCAGTGGACTTAACTTGCTTAAATCTACACTTACATCTGACAGCTCAGTGAAAATGCATCAAGACCAGAGCCGAAATGAATTTATAGTGCCTAGAAAACAAAACAAACAACAACACAGGCAGTGCAAGTGAATGCACCTACCCAAAACAATCATCCCACATGTTACACAAGTCCCAGACCAGACTTACAAACTGTGTTTGCCCTGAAGAAATTATATGAGGAATCAAAGCCGTCAAAACTAGCCTGACACAAAGTGTCCACCTTCCTTGCTTCTGAAAACAAGCAAAAACAACTGGTGCTTTTACAAAAAGGAGGAAAAAAAAGTTTTAAAAAAAAGATCAATTAAATAATTAATTTTATCAATCTGCACAACAGCAGGCACTTTAAGCAGTCCAACGGCATTTCATTCATAAAAATACGAGTCTAATTATACAAAGAAAGGTTTAAAAAATAAAAGGCAAGTTTCCCAAAAGTTTAGTTTTCTGAGCTTACACACTTGATCCCTGCCAGAAAATAACAGTGATGGTTCCCTGAAGTCATTAGTGAACTAATGGCTGTGCAGGTAAACGTGTTGCTCATGGCAACTAGGAGGGCTTTATTTCCCTTTTTAACAATACTTTACAAAAGACACATGTTTAGATATAAACGTTGTATTTCACAGGAAGGGAAAAAACAAGAAACAATGCGAGAAAAATCAGGGCATTCCAGACAAATGCGTCTCACTGCATTCCTCTACTTTTATTGCCTGTTTTCATTTGGCAAAGTACAAATACTTCACTGTTTTCTAAGTTGAAAGTCTGTCAACAGAAAATGTTTGGTTCAATTTCAAATGCAGCCTGGTCAAGAACAAAAGACGTCACCATTTGGATTCAACTAAGCAAATAGGTAGGAGCCTCCCATTGAAAAAGCAATGAAGCGACGTTACCATTGGCAACAAGTTATTTAGGTCTAACTGGTGCAACGAGCAGCTTTTTATGGTGGAAGATGTATCCTGTGGTCATGGAAAGACGTCAAATTATTGGTCCGGTGTGCAGCAAGTCTGCAAGGCAGTCCGATAATCTGGTGTTGTTTCAGATGGCCTGCTCTAGAAAAATAATGGAGGTGTGAGAGACATCATTTTCACACATTTACTGGCGACCAGATTCCAGAAATAATCCTCATTAAAAACCGTTACGATGTGCTGGAGGAAATTGCGTGCAGCAGTACAACTGTCCCATCATCAATACGAGCCCTCGGGAAATAAATGTGCCACAAACGTTATCGAAATGATGCTACCATGAACGCATGCTGTGTGGTGCTGTGTTAAAATATCTGCGTGTGATGTCTTTTATTTATTTTGTCTTTAGCCGGGTAGTGTATATTGAATGCTGGGATAGTGTTTAGTTATTTATAGAAAATATAAAAACCTTTAGCTTTTTGTTTGAGATTTCCAGAGAGAGAGAGAGATTCCTTGTCATCTGGTGCAGCTGTGGTGAAAATATAAAAGTTCTTACAAGAACAGAGAAACCATTAAATGAATATGACAAAAAACTATAAAAAGCAAAAGAAATTAGAATAGCTTAATCTGGAAATAACTAAATCTGTCAGCTCAGTGTCCAACATACCCAGCAAGCACTGGGAACTATTTTAATCTGCAACGTGATGAGAAAGCGTCCATATCAGATGCAGCCTACGCAAATAGCAGTGTGATTAAATGAATGAGGAAAGAAGTTACAACTATTTGTGCAACTATTAACTATGAACCAAACTTCAGGGATCATAAACACCATGGCTTTGCTCACTGTCTCCAAACCGTCTTTATCAGTCACAAGCTCAAGCTGCATGTGAATATAAGACTTGTGAACTGTTTGATTAAAAGCAGTAAAGCGTATTAAACATCCCTCGGTTACAGAGAAAAAGCTGCAAAACTGAACTAATGTCACAGTTAATATTACAGGCAATGGGGGGGGTTTTCAATAAGGGGTCTGCCAGCCTGATTAAAACTCCATTAATCACAGACTGGTTAAGGCAGGAGGAGGATGTCTGTATGGAGACGTATGTGAGCATAAAGAGCAGGGCAAAGAGGGAACTGGGTTACAGAGGTCATGTAAGTAAGCTAAGCAGGTTTATTTATAGAGTGCCTTTCATAGATAGAAGTCACAAAGTTCTTTATGATGAAAAGAGATTAAAAAAAAAAAAAAAACAATAAATTACTGTAAATTAGATAAACACCCCTCATGACCTGAGTGATGGAATAAAAATAATTAGTGCGAGATAGAAACATGTGCATGTAATAGTTGGGGTGCGATGGACTGTTAGCAACTGCCCCATCGCGGAGACCAGAGCGCTGCTACCAGTCGCCCAGCTGGTCAGACCATCTCTTGCTCCACGCGCCGGCTTTGTCCACCATCCCCTTGTTTGACATTTATTTACTCGGCTGTTTAGGAGAGGGCTGGGGTCACCATGCATACATCACTGACACAAACACGCAGGCTGATATCTCCGTCCACACCCATCTGTCCTGTATAGCAACAAACGTTCGTTGAGCTGCAACATGGACGAATGACTCGGTTGTCAGTAAAATCCTGATGGATTAAACCAATTCTTAATAACTTCAGAAAAACACAGGCTGATTTACAACAAGCTGTTGAATGATGACAACCATCAGCTTTGGTAATGCAACATGTTCTAGGAAATGGACATTAATATGTTTATAATGTCACTTTAATCGATCTGGATAACATCAGAAGCCAAACTCTTCTGATGCATTGTTTCTACGTTACAAGTGCTTCAATAGAAGTGGCCAGTTATATGATATGTACATGTTAAAGTATAGAGGTCTCTTGTAAAAATTTCTCTTGAGTTAGTCATCCTATACCCCCCCCCCCCGTCACTGCTTTTAGAATATAATAAATGTTCTCCCTCTTATTTTAGATGGTCGGTATTTGTGGCATCTGTCAGGCTTGTCTCTGGCTCTTCAGGACAATAGCATCAAAAAAAGAAAATAGAGTAAAAAGAATGACAAAAAAGAAAATAGAGTAAAAAGAATGACAAAAAAAAAATAAATTCAACCCACTTCCCCTGCCTCCACTGATCCCCTCCCCCTACAGCGGTGCAACCTGAAACTGCCTGAAGAGATGAGCCGTCATTAAATACTGCAGAGCTGACATAATGACAGGAAAGATAAAAGAGAGGAAACAAAAAAAGGCCAGACCAATTCTCGTCCCATAATGCCTCCCCCAACCCCCAGGCTCAGCCCGCCTCGCCTAATAAAAGACACCAGGCCACAGATAGGGTACTGGTCAGCTACAACTTTGCTGCTATGATCCTCTGCTCTTACAATGCTCAGACAAAGCCCAGCCACCTCGCAGAATAATATGACACCGCTATTTCTGAAAACAACGCTCCGTAACAATGCAAGTTAACTCAGTTTCGTCTCATTTTTACTTCCTATTAAGTTCGAAACATGTCCAGCAGTTTCCCAAAAGGCTCGTTTGTGTGAGTATCAAAACCTGATAACTGTGAAGTAATCAATAAGTAGTTCTTGACACATCTACCTGCATTTTCCCTACATTTCCCTCTTCATTACCAGTTTTATAGTGAGCACATACGTAGTAGTAAGGAATACTCAAAACTTCCTGTTCTTTGCAGAAACATCTGGTATTTGCAGAACATGGCAGCGCTTGCTGTGCTAATGCTAATAGCAGCAAACCGGTCTGCACGTCAATACGTTACAACTTCCAAGCACTGCACGCCACCATGCTTTTGTTTCAAGTCACGCCATCACTTCAGTCTTTTTAACGTTTTGAAATTAAATTAAAAAATGAAAATGAAAAATACTTTATTAATACCTAAAGGGAAATTCAATAAAAAAAAGAACAAAAAATGGTGAAAAACTGTGTTTTTTTGTTTTAAAAGAACAAGATTGACGCTTTTTTTTAGACGATGTTTAAAAAGATAATAAATAAATCGTGTATATGGATCCATATGAATAAAAGAACATGTGAGTGTTGTGCAGAAAGTCCAGGTGTGTTAATCCAGTTTCTTATAATCCGAGAACTGCTGTTATCTGATAGAGAATATCAGATTATGCCGTCTGTGTGATCACTTTAATAAAGTTGTTATCTCCAGAAACTAGATAACGATCACTTCTTTTAGTGCATGTAAACATGCTCATTGTTATATATTATATATTATATATATATATATATATATATATATATATATATATATAATAGTACAAATGAGAGACTTATGTCATGACCTATTGTCCATGATTCAAAGCTAAATAAGGAAATGCGGCGACATGAGCCAATAAAGAGACAGTAATAAAATCCAGACACATGATCGTTACGCTGCGCCGACCTACTGATCAAGCAAAGATATGTCCTTTCACACTGTCCACTCCTGTAGCTTTTTATATCACTGCCAGGCCTCTGAGCGCCCCATCTAACCTGCAAAGTCACGATGCTAAACGCCACACAGCTCGGCTGCCTTCCCATTAGCATGCCAGGGCTCTCCAACACAGCGCTGAGGCAATGTTTACCTTCAACAGAAAGTTCACTTGGCACACAGCCGAAACTCTTGGGGTGGCAGGAGTGAGGGGTGTGTGTGTGACAGACTGCTACTGTGTACTACATCCAACCTTTCCACCCACCTAAAATCCTCAATCTGACCCAGTCAACCACCCACAGCTCCCCACAGCAGCAGCAGCAGCACTGCCCCGCCTGACTCGCTCCGCCGCCTGGATCGGAGCCAAACCAGAGCCGGAGCAAAGCGCCAAGAGGGACAAAGAGCAAAGGGAGACACACACACTTGGAATGTGAGCGCAAGAGGAGAAAACTAGTGAGCGTGAACACATTGCACCTCAGTCTGGCCTTCTGCCAAGACTCACTGAAGAGGAGGGGTTTTTTTTTTTTTTCCACCACAAAAGCCAATCGGCGGTCAACCCCCTGCGGAGTTTCTAAGTGTCACACAAAGACGCTGCTGGAGGAGTGTACATATCACAGTCAAGATTAAGTCGTTTCCCGCAGCAGGGGGCTATATGGAGAAATCAAACTCAACTCACAAATTTAATCCCCCCACTCCAAAGAAAAAGTTTATAATCTTCCCTATGATCCGGTGAAAGTTTCGTAGCAGCTTTGGTTTGATGAGCAATATTTAGAAAAGTGGGGAAAAAACCAGGGTGGAAAAATTCCAGCAGGAAGAACAAGAAAGCAGCATGTACCAACCTGTCTGAAGTGGTCATCAAAGCCCCAGTCGGCTTGTCCGTTAGGAGAGGTCGCAGAGTTGGGTCCTGCTGGGGACAGACCCTCGTCGGGCTCCTGTTTCACTCTCACAGGTGGGGACGCGGACCTCTGCGGAGCCGATGCTGAGTAACTCGCCAGTGGACGAGCTGGGATGCGGGAAGCATTCTGCTGCAAAGCGAGGGTCTGCTTCCGGAGGAACTCCAGCCCACTGGCACTTCCCTCGTCCTCCTCACTTCCCTCATCCCCTTCCATCATCTCATTGTCATCATCCTCGTCTCCTGAATCCCGGCCTCTGTCTTCGTCGTCCTCTCTTTCCGAATCTACGCTGCTTTGATTGGACACCCGAGGAGGAGGCAAGCCGCTACCAGGAACACCTCCGGCCAGACCTTTACCCATGAAGCTCGCACCGGACGCCCGGGCGGCTGCCAGAATGGCCTGCTGGGCAGCAACCTGCTGAGCGTACATGATGTGGGCCTCTCTTAGCTTCCTCTCCTTGCGCTCCATTTCAAGTCGGGCCTGCTGTTGGCGCTGGAGCTGCTCCATCACTGCCTCCAGCTTCATTCCCCCAGAGGAGGTGCTTTGTGGAAAGGCCACACTGGGCTCTTGAGACATACTGGGCTGTAGGAGGAAGAGGTCATGAATTACCGACCGGATAAGGAAATCTAATTACTCCAAAAAGCTGCAAAAGGAACTGGGCGTGATTTCAACACAAGTTTGCAGCCATACACACAAAAACAGCATTGATTATTTAACGCCATGGTTTTCACATACTTCCGTTTGAAGTAACTAAGTAAAACCCTACTACTTATTTACTTTAGTAAATGTTTCCCCAAGTAGGTCAGAGATGATTGTCCATCATTAAAAAAAAAAGAAATATCACAATAATAAACCAAAGTTATTATACACTATCTTACTAATTACACTTAATTTTTAACTATGCATGTTATACATTTTTATTTATTATTATTTATTTGATTTATTACCCCCTTTCTGAACCTCCTTTTGCATAAGAGTCTGTAAAAGCAGGAAAATTCAGTCAGAAACTAAAGTAATCCAACCAGGATCGGTAAAAAAAAAAAAAAAAAAAGTGACCAAACCTTTTCATAAAAAATATGTTTTTGGAGTAAATATCAAACAATACTTCAGAAAGCTACAGAAAATTAGCTTTAAAATGAAAAAAACATTAAAATAATTAAATGTTTCAGAGGTCCTATTGAAGGATCAATGCAAGCTTGTCAAGGCAGAGTGAACGCTTGACAGCGTGTTTTGCATGTTTGTAACATTAAACTTCATTTATTAAGCCTTAATATTAAACTTTATTTACTAAAGAAGCAACAAAACTGCATCCAGATGGTCTCAAGCGGACATTTTAGTGTCAAATTAACAATAAGAAGAAACTACACAAGTAGTTAGGGGAGGGGGGACAGATAAAGAACCTCTGCATTTAGCAAGTTAGCTGCCACATCCTCAAAATCCGTGGAAAAGGTTGGCGAGTGGGAGAGATAACACGCGCACAAGCGAAGTTCGCTCGTGAACGCTTCATAAAACTTCACTTCTCACCGAGAAAAAATGACTGAAAAACACCTAGCATAAGGTCCAAGTTACCACCTGAAGACTGACCTCTTTATTTCACCCCCCTCTTTAGGAAACTCTAAGGTTAAACTTGCCAACTCTGCTCCGGCACTGAGATCAAAAAGCGGTGAAACTGCGTCTCGCGGAGGGTTTTCCAGTCGGTCCGCGCGCGCAGAGAAACGTGAAAGGAAGCCGAGCGGCGACCGCGACTCACCGTTTGTGCCTTACTGCTGCTGGAATTGTCCACCATCCCTCCTTCCTTGGCTTTATCCTCCTTCTTCCCTCGTTTCTGGCACTCGTTCAGACACTTGTAAACACACGCGCGCGCGCGCGCACGAGGCGGAGAGGGACGCTGTGCACGCGCACCGCAGATTCTCCGCAGAAAAGGTGCAGCAGCTCTCCGAAGCCTGTATTTTCCCCCCCTTTTATTTAATTTTTCTTTCTTTTCGTGATTTTCTCCTTTCATTCAGCAGGGGGACAGTCTGGAAAATGGCCCGATCTCATATCTCGGAAAGCGCTGAGGTAACTCCCAGTCGTGTTTTGGTTTTTTTTTTTTTTTTCCTCCTCTTGAGTTGACACCCCCCGCATGGCGCACACAAGCATTTAGGCCCGCCCAGCGCCAGTAACTAATATCAGCTTTAACAATTTCATCACAAGAATTCAGCACAATTAAACTATACTGTTAAAACCTCCTAAAACCACACTATTCTAATAGTTGTGTGTTTATGTGTGTGTATGTGTCAATTAAAACATGAAGCAACCCACACAGAGGCAATGAGCAGTTTCATACCTCATCATTTCTACAAGAAGCTGACAGCAAATGTGTGTAATGTTCAATAATGCTAAACATTTATCATAACAGTCTATTAAAATATATAAATAGACATGGATGCAATCACATATGGAGAGGTGTAGGAGTGAGCAATTTTGTCTTGTCTGGTTTTGTCTGTATCTTAAATATTGTTTTGCGTATATTTTGTGTAATTGTTGGTTATAATGTATTGTTTTATGTGTTTGGACCCCCTCGAAAACGAGATGGTACATCTCAAGGGGCATTTCCATAAAACAACTTTAATATATTTTTCTTTAAAAGCCTGATTGTAACACTGGATGTTGAATTTTTTTTTTTAACTTTCATTTGAAAAGGTTACATAAATTAATGGTTGGATAATAATTAAAAAAAAATCTTTTACTGAAGTTTACCTCATTATTTTTAAGATGTTGCAAAACAAACTTGTGTTGAAGCGCAACAGGTAACGCCAGCGCGCAGCGTGGCTCTGTGCTGCCCCCTGATGGAAACAGCGTACAGCACACCCAGAATAATCTACACCGGGGTCTTCAAGGTTTTTGCAAGCCAAAGACCCCCAAAGACATCCAAATATGGAGCAGCTACCACAATACAGCGGTGTACTGCAAGGCTCCATATAACTGTTTGGTTTGCTTAGCTCAGAAAATATTAATATGATGTTCTTTTTAAACTTCACTTTCTCTCATCCTGCTTTATCAGCAGCAAGTGCCACCTGAACATTTGCATTTTCACCTGTAATTTCTACAGTGGAGGGTAACTTTCTCATTATTTATTTTGCTTAGTTACAAGATGATCAGCTTGCAACAGCTCGTGTCATTAAATGTGAGCATTTCAGACTGAAATGTTATCTTCTACCTCAATATATTCATACAATATGTAGGTTTCAGATTGATATGTATTTTAACTTTTGAAAAGAAAAAAATTATCTTAAAAAATGGTTTTTAATCAACCAAAGCTGTCAGGACTCCCCCTGCAGTAAATCCACAGATCCCATGTTGAAGACTTCAGATTTATATTATAGTAACACACAAAAAATGATCAGTTAACTGAGTTTTATTTAATAATGTAAACCAATAAATGGTACACTAAAATAAAAAAAGCTTTCACCATAACAGACAAAAAAAATTGCATTTAGCACACAATAACACAACCTTTGCACAACGTTTAAAACAAGCAGATTGTCCCAAAAGTTGCATAGTACAGGTGAGCCGAGTGTACTCGCTACTGACCACTGGTGTTAAGTGCAAAATTTTATTTAAGGAAACTCAGCACAAAGTTGGGTTGATACACTCAAGATTCAACTGGTTTCTTTTGGCTGAATCAAGTTTTTCTACATGAGTTGCACCAGAAGAGCAGTTCAGTCACCTGCAGCACAACCACGAAGAGCCACAGGGTTCATCCACGTCTCCAAAGTCTGATGCGATCCAGACTCTGTGAAGTTAACTCAAGGCTTTGAATTAATCCTAACATAAAATGTGACCGCTCCCAGTCGTCAGCTTTGTCACTGCGATGTGGTTTTTAATGCTTTTTATGCACATGATGTAGTGGACAACATAAAAACATGGAAAGTCCTCAGCAGCAACGTATTAATCCAGACTAGAGAAACTGTGATATTTCCAGACTTGAATTATAGAAATATATGCAACAGACAAATTGCTCTATTCGTGCATTTCCACTCACACATAAGACAACAACCTCCTGAGAAGGTGATCGTGACATCTAGCAGTTTGTGTTGATATAAAATAAACTAGATGGAGTAAAAGTACAAATCCAGACTGTATTTGGGTACATTTTCTAGTAGAGAAATACCTCTTTCTTTGTCAGATTATACATATCTGTGTATTCGTTGTGTAAAAGCAACGACAAACATCACAACACAAACAGAAAATGTTACTTGGTTTAAACTTCTGCCTGAACTGTAAATAAGTTGCAATAACTTTTTTTAGTGTGCTAAAATACATAAATAATATAAGATTTAAATCTGATGCGAACACACACCTCAACATCAGATGTTGGTTTATGTTTTAAAGCAAAATGTTACATATTTCCTTCAGCCAACATACAGCGGACAATCCTTCCTTATTTGTTTTAGTTTTTTTTTTTTTTTTTTTACAAAAAAGGATTCATATTGTAAATATTTATCTTTTTGTCAAAGTCTAAATGCCTTAGACGGACAAGACACCGACCATATAAGGTCGAGTTGTTATGCTGCAGAAACAACGTCCCTTTTTGGGGTTTTTCCATTCAATTAAATTTAAAATCAAACATACAATATTTCAAATGTAAAGTCCAAAATGGAATAAGATGTAATTTATCAAAGCATTTTAGCTAAATAACTAAGTAACTTCCATTTAGAGAAGAGTGATCTAGTAGGTATCAGTAACTGTATGTAAACGCCTCCTTCTACGTCTACTTGCTTTGTTGCATTCTGCTCAGTGAAAACTCATAAACAAACGACCTTTTATGTAAATGGTATCAGATCATCTACTCATTTCATATAAAACATGAAGAAATGAAGTAGTTTTACTGAAACCTTCTATTCCAGTTCAGTGCTTTTGTGCTGTTTGGTCAAAATAGGTGCTACATCCACGTGGCGGTCACATCATTTAAAAGTCAAGTGGAGTTTCTAAGGAAACAAAACAAAAACTAATAATAATGCATGTACTTGTCTTGGATCTCAGTGTTGTGCGTTTTTTTTTTTTTTTTAGCAGTGATAAATCAGTAACTTGCAGATTCATGACAGGACAAAAGCATCAACATACAAACTATTATACTTGTATGTGTGTGTTCAGATGTGTTCAGATGGCTGCAGACCAGTTCACCAGAGAGGAAACAACAGTAACCAGTCCCAACTTTCCAGCTCTACATATAGAGGTGTTGTCATTACCATTCTGCATAATCCTATTAAAAAAAAAACTAGATAAATAGAATTGGTCAAACTTTGGGGTCACAGTGGATAAGGCTTGCTCTCGCATCCATCTGCATCTTCACAGCGGCCGAGTCATCTCAGCACACCTTCCTGCAGCAGGAGCAGTTTGGCTTCAGGGCTGGAAGTCCTCAGGCAGCGTGCAGCAGCAGAGCTGCAGTGGAAAGAAGGCGACTAAGGCCGGCTGAAGTCAGAGTCCAGCCTTCATAAGGTCCAAGTCACAGCTCTGACATCACTGCATGGAGCAGGACAGTCCCTCGGAGCAGCAGCACACAGAGGAGCCCATGGCTTTGGGTGGGATCAGGTCCAGGTCCTCGTCATCAGGGATCTCATCCAGGTGGTAGCCATCCTGAAGCAGCTGCCGGCTTAAATCAGGATGGACCTGAAAAGCAAAGGCAGCAGTCAGAGTTCGGTCTGGTTTTTACAGGGATATTCAGCTGTTGTACGATGTCAGAGCGCACCCACAACGCACAAGATCATCCTAGTCATGATACCTCATCTAAACCTGTACGTGCACATGTACGACTGTTCATGTTGTTCTTTAATGGGGTGTTTAACCACAAATAAAAAAAGTATAAATAAAAGGAAAGCATTTGAACCCAGGAGGAGATTTCGAGGACTGGACCTGGGCACCCCTCTTTTAGATGTTTCCCACTCCAACACACCTGATTGAGATTACATGTCTCTCCTCAATAGCTTGTTATCAGGTTCAGCTCAAGAACATTGAGCCATTAATCTGATTCAGGGGTGATTGGGGCTGCCAAGATTAGTCGATTAGTCACGATTACGTCGGCTATCAAAATAGTCGCGGACTAATTCAATTATCCACGTCATTTTTTCTCTCCACACAGCTGCTGTGTTGTTGGAGCTGTCAGAGACGTACCATTAGCAGCTAGCAGCAGATGCTTAGCAACTAACTCTGTAAACACACACATTTTTTTATTTTTTACTTAGGTTTATTTGTGTGCAATATGTCTCATTCAAACAAATAAAAAAATCTTTTCATACTTTCTGTAAGTTCAAACTGGAAGCTGAGCATCCCAAACTTTTTTTTAGCAGTGTTTGTGCTCAGAAAATCATTCTGACCTGAGATCTGGGTTCAAGGTAAATAATCTCTTTCATGCTTTAATAAGCAAACCAAGTTGGAAACATTGTCTTGTTTAAGTTTTTATACAGAAAATTGTTTCCTCTAAACATAAGAGTATGACTGCATGACACACCAACTATTTAATCACATGTATTAATATAATATTTGGAGTGTTGATAGACTCAGATCTGACTTTCAGCAGCCACATCAAAGCTGTCACTAAGAAGCTTTTTACCAACTGAGAAACATCAACAGAATGAAAAGTTTAGTCACCCAGAAAGATCAGGAGAAACTCCTCCATGCATTCATCTCCAGCAGACTGGATTACTGTAACAGTCTTTTAACAGGACTTCCTAAAAAGAGCATTAAACATCTGCAGCTCATCCAGAATGCTGCTGGACTAAGAGGTCTGAACACATCACACCAGTTTTAAAATCTTTACACTGGCTCCAGTTTATACTGGTTTCCAGTCAATCACAGGATGGATTTCAAAACCTTGCTGATTGTTTACAAATCTCAGAATGGTTTAGGACCAGAATACATCTGGGATATGTTCAGAGAATAAAACCAAGCAGAGCTCTTCGATCCAAAGACTCTGGTCAACTAGTCCAGACCAGAGTCCAGACCAGAGTCCAGACCAGAGTCCAGACTGAACATGGAGAAGCAGCATTAAGCTGTTACGCTGCAAACAAATGGAATAATCTGCCAGTGGAGAATAAACTTTCACCAAATGTAGAAACTTTTAAATCCAGGTTAAAAACATTTCTTTTCTCATGTGCTTATGCATGACATCTGCACAGTAACTTTTACTTAATTCTAACTTTAATTATTTTAATATAACTTATGATTATTATACACGTAATAATATTGGGTTGATACCAAACGATCAGTACATTCTGTACCTTGTGAACGCACACGAGAGATTTCATTTATCCAAGTTGTTTCTGGTGAGCGCTGGAGTCAAACCGGTTCCCCATAACCTTTTACCCATTTATTGTTTGATAAGTGTATGTGATGTGGTGGTACACGCTGCCTGCAATGTCCTGGGAAGTCATTAGTAGATGTTAAACATTTGCACAGAGATGGCTTTGCAAAAGAGAAAAGATTTTATTGGTTCTAGTGTGCTAACAAGACACAAAGCTATGCAAGTAAAAGAAATAAAAAAATTTAAAAAAAAAAAAAAAGGTGCACCAGTCATAAGGAGAAGAGGGCTAAATGGGTAATGACAGGATAGACACTGATAAGAACACGCGTTATCTCGACACAAAATCTATCACATTAACTATTTTTGTCTCCACACCCTCACAAGATGAGTCACAGAGCCAGTTTGACTGTACGAACGGAGATGATAATCAGAGGTGAACTCACCTCAGCTGAGGAGTATCCTGAGGAATACTGCTCAAAGTCGATCTCTTCATCACTTTAAAGACAGACAAGATAATCAGGTTGATAAATTCCACTGTCAAAATGACTGATGCTGCCTGAGACTGATGAATGACAGGATACATTCATTTTCTGCCTGCAGTGCATCAGAAATTCCACCTAAACATTATATCTGAGATTAAACTTGAATGATGCAACATTTGTTGTAAAGGAAACTAAAACTATGCTGAAAAATGTTAAATTGTCAGTTCATCGATACAGAGGTAAAAATGCAACTTTCTCTTTAGTGATCAGGCTTAAATGTAATATAATATAATATAATATAATATAATATAATATAATATAATATAATATAATATAATATAATATAATATAATATAATATAACAAATTACTGCCAATATGTCATTTGTTATCATAAAAGGTGTCTTTAGAAAACAAAAATGACTTTTATTATTAGACAAGAACAGAATTAATTCAGGAAACATAAAAATGACCAGGATAAATATTATTAGCCCCCTTATCAGCTGATCTTTTCACTAAGTCGTAGAACCACTGTTTTGCAAAGATGTTACTTAATTTACTTGGGTTCAAAGCTTGTAAAATTAAGATAAAAGTGACAATGTTCTCCCAATTTACACACAGTATAAAGGTTATGATGAGGGTTTGAGTTATCAATTCAGATAGCATTATGCTGAAACAACAGAAGACAGGGGTAGACATTGAAATCTGTTTCAGCTTGAGAAAAAAAAGTATTATTGCCAGAAAAAGCATTTATAAAGTTCTCTCAGCATTTCCAAGTATCAAGGACCAGAATGAGAAGCATCGTCATGAAATTCAGGCCACACAGAACAGAACAAGCCGGCATGAGGCAGAACATAAAAGAGTTTAAAGACACTGAAAGAAAAACTAGCGGGAGATTTGTCTAAAAACCCCAGAACAACGGCCAAAACGTGTGTGAATGACTTGGTCAAGTCAGGAATTGAACAGACTAAGTTTGCAGACCAAGAAAAACTCCACTTGTTCAGAAGCAACACCTCCAAGCCAGATTGCAGTATGCTAAGGACAACCTGGAGAAAGGCGATGCATACTAGAAGCACGTCCTTTGGTCTGGTGAGACGAAACTAGAGTTCTTTGGCCACAGAGATACCTCTTGTGGTTGGAGAAAGAAAGGAAAAGCATAAAATCTAAAGAACACCATCCCTACAGCGAAACACGGTGGTGGGAGTGTTATGCTGAGGGAATGCTTTTGTGCATCTGGAACCAGGAATCTCATAAAGGTGGAAGGAAACATGAACAAAGAATGATGCATGAAGATTTTGAAAGAAACCTAAGAGGTAGCAGCTAAATGGGGCCTGTGTCATTGTTTTGTTTTCCAGCACAAGAACAATCCAAAACACACATCTGCCCTGGCAAGGAACCACCAGACCAACGTGAGGATTACTGACTGGCCTGCACAAAGTCCTGACCTGAATCCCACTGAAAACCTGTGGGGTAAAGGTACAGTGTGGAAACCATTTGAGAAACAAAGACGACAGTGGCTCATTCAACTCGCCGTTTTACGTTAAAACGTCCATTCGCTTTTCCCCACGACAGGGCGGGAAATGAAGCCAAGAAATAATAACCAGGAGAAAACGAGACTCTTCTTCAGTGTAGCATTTCCCAGATGGAGACAATTCAGGAAAGGAAGGATTTCAAAACAGATCTGGAGGTTTCAGCTTTCTGCTGGACAGGTAAGCTAATTCAACCAAACAGTGAAGTTTATGTTGGTGTCATGTTAGAAACAGGACAGGTGGTCCAGCAACGACTTTTATCTTCCTGTATGGGTCAGATGTTTACTGGGGCTGTGACGATATGCTTTCGTCCTGATTTGATTAAATTCGATTACGATTTTTTGCAAGCCGATTCGATTTAAATTGCGATTCTCACAATTATTCAATATTGCTGATTTTTGTAGATTGAAAACATAAAAATGTATAAAACTTTTTTTCCCCGTCATTTTTCTTGATTTTAATTAGGAAAAAACATCAGAGAAGCCAGACCATCATTCTGCTGCTATAACGCCCAAGAAGACAAGTAAACAGATCAATAAATACAATCAAACTAACAAATTTTTTTATAGTGGATTAACTTCATTTATTTGAAAACAAAAGAAAAAGATTCATAACAAAAAAATCTATTTTAAAATTGTTAAGCAAAAAATCCTGATTTTCCAGTTTTCAATTAGATCCCCCCCCCCAATATTTACTCTTACTTTATATATAAAAGGGAGAGATGGCTAATTTGCTAGTTAGTTCCAGTGGAAAAGTTCTGTTGCGGTAGTATTTTAGTTTCTGTTACTCTTCAGAGAAGTCATACCAGCAGACAACCGTGTGCTTCTTTCAAGTTTTTCCTTTGTGCTTCATAATTTATTTCAGCTGATTTGTCAAAGGGTGACGAGGACTGATGTCCTCCCTCTAGTGACACCATTTCCCACGATGACATTAGCTATTAGCAGTAGCTTGGTATCAAATACATGGAGGGTATGCTTGTAACTTAACATGTATCGTTCTGTATCTCATCACCTGACAAGACACCCCGACTTGTGCAGGATGTTAACGTTTTCTTCGGCAGTGGTAATAACATGCTTAAACGATGAGGCGTCAGAAACAAAGACTCGGTCTTTTGCACTGAATTTGTGAACCATTAGATGAGAATAATCCTCACATTTTGGGACTTTAGACGAAGGTCCATGCCAGGAGACCGTCAAATCTGGAGGAACTTAGAAACTCACCAAAGAAGAATAAGACTCGCTGAAAGCTGCAACAAACAACTGCTGGCTGTAATCCAGTAAAACAGATACACAATTAACTGTTAGCATCAGAGGGGCTAATAAATTTGATCCTGGTAGTTTTTGGTTTTTGTAGAATGTTTTAATTTCTGTGTTCTAAGTAAAACAATGTAACAAACCAAAATAAAAGTATGATGCCTGAAAAAGCTGTTATAATGCTATTAACTACAGACGCCCAAGGAGAGCATTCATGATGCATATTTATCATATTAATATACTTAGGAAGAAGTGAGCAACCTGTCTTACCTGTCTGAGTCTAGTGCAACCAAAGTTTCCTCAGCATGTTGACTCAAAGCAGCGTAGCCCTTGTTGTACTTCACTGTCCTGAAAGGAGGGAAAGAACTAGCTGAGAAAAAACATGCAAACAAAAAAGGGTCTTTTTTTCTCCTCAGTGTTCCTGCTCACCTTTTAGCTCCTTGTCTGGGTTGATGCGTCACCGGAGGCCCACCTGAGAGGGCTTTCTTCTTCAGCGCTTTCCTTGCCATCTCCCTGTGTTTCTCTTTAAATGATCAGAAAAAGGAGTTTCTATTATCATCCTGCCAGAACACTGAGTGTCTGAGCAGAAACAATGTACAGTCACCATTAGCAGCTTGGATTGCGGAACTTCACTAATGGCCGTTTTCCATTAGTATCAGTTTGTCTCAACTTAACTCACATCAGCTTGGTTTGTAGGGTTTTCCACGTGGCTTTTGTACCCGTTTACCGGCACTTTTTTTGTAACTCCTCAGCCCAGGTTCGGATTGTGTGTGACGTTGCCAGACTTCATGCCGCTATTGGTCAGGGGTGTGGCCAATCAGAGGTCAGGGAGTGACATCACTGGAAGAGCGGCTCCAGTTGTTTACATTACGTTACAAGCAATGGTGCAACAAAAGTCTGTTCCGTGGTCCAACACTGAGGTGGAGACATGTCTTTGCTTGGTTGCTGAGGAAAGGTTTCAGAGGGAACTAGATGGAGCGACACAAAATGAAAAAAATCTATCAAGAGCTTTCCAACGTGGCTATGGGTAGCAACAGAGTTTTCAGCAGCATCGAGAGAAGCTGAAAAAGCTCAAAAGTGACTATTGGCAGGCTAAGGACCACAATGGTCAAAGTGGATCAAACAAATGAGACTGGAAATGGTTCCAACAAATGGATACGATTTATGGTCAGCGACCTGCGAACTGCAGACCGAGTAGCAGATTGCCTCTAGGTACTGTGTTGTTATGGCGCTTGTCGTGCACAACACTGACGTCACAGCGATTTCACACAAACCCCGCCCATTTTAGACCTGGTACTAAATGGTCATGGAAAAGAAACAGGACCAAGCTGAGACGAGTTGAGGAGAGTAAAATTGAGACAAGCTGATACTAATGGAAAAGAGACATAAGATACCACCACACCCTTACAACCTTTTCACCATCATGGAGTCATTTCATATGACTTAATAAAATGCTATTCAAATGTCCATTCAAATTAGCATAACTAAAACCAAATTATGTTAAACATGTTCATACAAAAAAAAAGGGTTTTCTGTAGATTATAACAATTATCTTAGGATAAACCTTGAATTTAACATAAATGATCAAGTTTTAAGCTTCTCCTTTTTCTTTCAGTACACAACATGGCTGTCATTTTTTGTGCTTTTGTTTCAAGAAGTAACCCATGAAACAGTCACTGTCCAAACAAAGTAAATATTCAGTATGTTTCTGGTTAGTTTTATTGACTTAAGAACATCAGATGATGCAGAATCAGTACAACTGAACCTGATGTATTTGCTTTGGCTCAGTTAAGGAGTGTCATTTCAACATGGGCTGCATAAAATGTGTGTATTTGTTTGTTAAGCAGTCATGTTATAATAAAAATGGAAAAGAAAATAAGTGATTTAGCTATCTTTCAGTACAAAAAAAACAGTAAGCAGTAAAAAGTAAAAGGTCATTCATAAATATAGTGCCAATAAAAAAACATCACATTATAGAAACAGAGCCTCAGGTATATGCAGCAGGATAGGTGGGCATTTGCTAGGGAAAGGTTTCTTGTGTCATCTGACTAAAAACCTTTCTGGTACAGAAAAAAAAAAGAGAGTTTCTATATACATACACATCACTAAATGAAGAACATACGTTCTTCCTAAAGGGTGACTTCCTACCACGTTAAGACACTTAAGACTCATGAAATTAAATTAGCAAACAAGGCATGTAGTTGCTCTTCGGACCTGTACTGTAGACTAAACACACTTAAAAAGATTAAAAGGTAGACTGGCAATGTAATTTGATTTAAAGAAAAAAATTAAAATGGCATTAACATATGATCTCATGCTATAAATATACAGCAGTAAATGTAAGTGGGTTTCAGCTGCTTATTTACTTATGGTTTTAGAGTAGCAGACCATTCACCAAGTCGCCTGCCAACAAACACCCCCCACAGCCACCCAATTTTTACATATTATGTGCCACACAACTTCTGTAATTTGCCCTTTATTGCTTACTCATAACAAAAACATTAAGATATTACAGAAAACTGGCTGCAACGAATCATAAAAATCAGTCACTCTCAAGTTTAATATATAACAAAGCAGTCATGCATGTCATTTCATGTTGGAGGCTTTTATCTCTGAGATGGCTCTTATCTCTGAGATGTTCAAACAAGAAGATCTTAAGATCTTCTTGTTTGTTTTTAAAGCTTTAAATGGACTGGCCCCTCAATACATTACCGAATGCCTCCACATTTACACTCCAGTGCGCACTTTGAGGTCTCAGTACTTCATGTCTCGTCTAAAGACCCACTTTTATTCTTTGGCTTTTAATACTGCATGAGTTGTGTGATCCTCTGTGTCTCTTACTTGTTTTATTTGTTATTTTTAGTTATTTTATTGGGTATTTATTCATTTTATATTGTTTTACATATTTTAATGACATTATTACTTTATTTTTTATTTTGTGATATTTGACTCTGTGCATTATAAATAAAGTGGATTGGATGTTCAATAATTTGGTAGCTGTTTATTTAGCAGATACCAATATAGATTAATAAACATACACACGCAAATTTCATTGATACTTCCATAAAAAGAAACCAGTTTGTTGGACAACTCCATTTCCAACACTATTGCACCCATAACTGGCTTTGAAGAACATATTCAATTTCTCCATCACATAAGACCAACATTAACTTTTTTGTGTGGAAATCCTCATTATGTATGAGATTATTTTGATTTCATGCAACAACTCCCTCCACACCTTTAAGATCAAACTGAAAACCTTCCTGTATCGTGACTCTTATAGTTAGGATATGAGCATCTCCTAAGTTGGAGTCTGCATGTACGGGACCCAACTGTCCAGGTTATGCTCTTTGCTCTTATAGTTATGGGTAGTCTAGCCAACCATTACTTATGTAGCAATGGGAACGTCACCTGATGCACTGACGAGTACCTTGCTCAATTTCTCTAATGTATTAATATATAAATATGTGACAATATTGCCGTCTCTAACTTATTTCCCTTTTTTTCCGCAGGTCTTTCAGAATAGGTGTACATGTTGATCTGGCACTATACAAATAAATATGAATATATATAACACACACACACATACATATATATATATATATACACACACACACACACACATACATATACATTATATATATATATATATATATATATATATATATATATATATATATATATATATATATATATACATACATATACATTATATATATATATATATATATATATATATATATATATATATATATATATATATATATAAAAAACACATTAATACATCTGTTTTGCCTTTTGAAGGATCCATATACATAGAAATCCCATTGACTTGGTTTAAAACACAAGGTATTTGTGCTTTACTGAAACAAATATAATATATACAGTTGTGCTCATATTTATTCATACCCTTTAATTAAGGAAAGAAAAAATAGATGCCTGTAAAATAAGCTGAAATTGACTAAAGTAATAATAAATAAAAATTTTATGAAAATCATTACAATATTTTCTAATTCTGGTTCAATGGAATTATTTTTTTTAAAAAGCAAACAAATAATAGAATTTATTACATATTACATCTCTCATAAACTAATATTTTGTTGAACAATCCTTTAATGTTTCCGCTACAGTCAGGTGTTTTCTGTTCCTCTCAGTCAGACTTCTGCACCTGTTGACAGGTATTTTGTCCCACTGTTCAACAGAAAAGTGCTCTAATTTTTCCAGGACCAATTTGTTTGTTTTTACCTTTTTTCTACTCATTTAAACGAAAAAACAATGTCTTATATTACTAAACTATAATTTTGCAAATTTTTAGTTATTGTTCCTTATTTCAGTCTCCAGTTATTTGAGTGACTGTTGTAAATTCAGCTTTTTTTTTATGAAAAAGTATGAAAACATATTAGCACAACTGTAATATATATAAATATAAAGCTGAACAAAAAAGAAACAACTTATACAGATCTGCTGTTTGAAACCTTCATAGCATTATAGTAGGACTTTTGGCTTCCAGGTGTATTATATGAACTTATTGAACCATGAAAATGCTTACGTAGTTTGAGGTGGGTGGCTGGAGCTCTGGACATGATGTAAGGTCCTCTTTTCTCCACTGGCCTGATGCCTCCATCTGTGGTCTTGGGTCTTGTTCCGCAACTATGTCCCTAAAATTTGCGACATTAAAGACTAAATAAGTCCTAAAGTTCTTGAATGGCACCCAAATAAATAACAAAGCCCATGAAAACACGTAATTGACGTCATGTGACCAGAAACTGGGAGGTTTCAAACTTCTTGGTTTGATCACTCAGAGGGGAAAAGAAAGAAAGAAACAACAAGAACACTTTCAACTTCAGCAGGATACAGTTACTTGTTAGTGGAAGAATTTTATTTAGATTACTAAGGATGAATCTGTCTCCACTGGTAAAACCTGACTTCCCACAAGAAATGGAAATGAAACCTTGAACCTTCAATACTGCCTTGATTTGCAGAAAGAGAAGTGGCTTCAGGTTCATTCACAAAACAACACATTGCAACTTTTAAGTCCAACTTCCCAAAGAATACACACTACATCAGTGGTAATTTTAAAACCACATCTCATGTCAACAGACGTCAAAATCACTTGCAATGCTAAGTTAACTAGCCTCCCTCTTTCTGTTTACAAGCTAACGCTAGCCTGGCTAGCTTTAGCTGAAATTACCGACAAAACTTGTGGCTCCTGCTGCGCTTCCAGGAGCGTGTCTTTCTCCGGCTCCTCTAATATGTCGTTCATCATCTTGGCCTTTGTTGTCACCATTTACACCACAACACCGCCATGACAGCCGATTAGCAGGTAGGGCGTTTCGCTGTTTTCCTTCAGGAACAGATATGAACTTCTGCTAGCCAGCTAGCCTGCTAGCCGATCAGCGATACAGGAAGTTTGTACTACTTCCGGGAAAATATTTCGAAATAAGACTGAGCTGCGAACCTTTCAAAACAAAATGTCTATGCTGTCAAAAGTAAAAATGAATCCTGTTAGAAATTTTCTGTCGCCATCTACTGTCAAAAAGGAGATATTAGCTTCACAATTTTAATCTTAACCCTCATGAAACATTCGTCTGTACCTGGTTCATTAACATTATCACAACTACATTAATTAGAATAACACATCAATACATCTGTTTTGCCTTTTGAAGGATCCATATACATAGAAGTCCCTCTGACTTGGTTTAAAAGACAAGGTATTTGTGCTTTACTGAAATAAACGTCTGAGAAACCCAACCCCATGTGGAAATATCAGATTCACAAGTGAAGCATGGTTTATGATACACTTCTCTTGCTTCACTTTGTTTCTAAAGGAATGATGTTATTATACATACATGTAATGCTTGTATTTGTCTGTTTGGTATCTTTCATTAGAAAACATGATTGATCCCACGGTACGTAGGGTTTCCACAGTTCTACATTATGTGAAGTGAGAAAAGTTTAGAGTTGGTTTCCGAATCTTCTACCGGCTGTAGTCAATGACCGTCTCTTATGTCTTTAAGTTGTTTGGGGTCAGATCATTAAGTCAACACCACTCAGTCAAATGGTCCACAGAAAACTGAGCTGTTGATGTCGTTACTGGTTTCATGATCTCAAAGATCTTCATCTGTGAGTTTAATTGCTTACAAAAACATGACCGACAAGAAAAGCGCAAACCTCCGCCAAGGCCTTTAAAAAGTTCCTGGATCCAAACGGTGATCCGCATCACCACTAAAATTAAATCAGTTCTTCCTTTTCACATTTCCAACGACTCCTGAAAATTTAATGAAAATCTGTCCATAACGTTTTCCGTTATGTTGAACACAAACAGATAAACACTGGTAAAATTGTAACCTCCTTGGTGGAGGTAACTAAATTCTTTTAGGGTTAAATTGATATAATCTCAGTTTTAGTCCATCTGCATTGGCACCATACATCTTTATACAATTCACTGTCATCCAAGTTGCTTTGAAAGACATGGCAATAAAAAAAGTAGACATCATTGAATTCATTCATTCAATGTACTATATGTTTTCTGAAGAAGTAAAACACTTAAACAGGTTAAATACGACTTTTTTTTTTTAATTATAGTCATTATTTTGTACATAACAGGACAGCATGTGTTTAATGAACAATATAGACATTTTAACCGAAGGTAATCAAGAGGTTCCATCTCTTCATAAAGTCAAAGGGACCTAAAGATAGAAGAAAAATATATGTAAGCATGTTACACTGTTGAAGTACATGTCAAAGTGTAAAACATTTCATGTGCATCCTGACTGGCTGCATATCCAGACAGCGTCAGAGGTAGTGTATGTATGGTATGTTGCATGCTAACCTTGATAATCTACAACTTGTCAATTCCTAGCTCCTCTGGTGTTGAGATGCCAAGTTCTGAGAGAGTGGGCTTCAGCTCCTGGATCAAGTAAGGATAGATGTCCTTGTGGGGACCTGCTTTATCCTTAAAGGAAAAAACAGGAGAAATAATAAAGTAATTGCAGAGGAACCTTTAGAATCACAATAAAGTAGGGATGTGGCGATATGCTTTTGTCCCGATTCGATTCGATTTAATTCCGATTTTTGGGTGCCAATTTTAATTAAATTCTTTGAAATTGCTGATTTTTGTAGATTAAAAACAAAATAAAGTTTTTTGGCTCATCATTTTTCTTGATTTCTATTAGGAAAAAAACAACACAGTCCCCAGACCATCATTCTGCTGCTATAATGCCCAAGAAGACGAGTAAAAAGGCCAATAAAAACAATAAAAATGACAAAAAATTGTTATGGATTATTTTTATATATTTGGAAAAAAAAAGCTTTTTTAACAAAAAAAAAATTATTATTCAAATTGTGAAGCAAAAAATCCTGATATTTGATTTTTCAATTTAATTTTCTCACCCCTACAATAAAGTGAATGTTTGCTATGAACATGAATAGTCTCGTGAATAGTTTTGCTGTATGGGTGAGATTGTTCCCCATTATTATCATGTCTTCAGTTTGGGGAAAAAGATTAATAGATTTTCATCCATACATTTTCTATCACCATCGAGTTCAGTCCAGGATTTTGAGGGAAATAAAACTGAGTGTATGCTGGGAGGGTCGCTCACCTTGACAGCCTCAAGGATGCGGATGGCACTGGCGAGATCATTCAGTCTTCGACACGCTCTTAGTGCTGAATCCAGGATCTTGGCTTCAGGTACCAGGTCATATCCAATGAGGGTGTTCATGCCTTAAGGATTCAAATTTATGGGAAACCCAGTTATTGTACAGAAGCGCTTAACGCTGACTCAGGGGTAAATGGTTTCAGCAATACAACCTCTGCAACAGAATTTAAGTGGTTTAAGAACAGATTAGCACTTCAAACTCACCAGACTTGTGGCATTTTTCACTAAAAAGAAATGTATCTGGACCAAAACATTTTATTTAACTTTCACAGAGCCAAGCAATCTCAAGACTGATGTTTCAAAACCCAATCAAACCCAAGCCATAACCAATGAGAACAATGTGAAACTAATATAAATAGACAAGAAAGACACATCACAACACCATGAGCATCAGTTGCTATCAGAGCAGTCACCTTTCTTCAGCTCCCACTCATCAATGTCTGGCTTGCTGAAATAAGTGACCCAACGAGAATCGAACTCCTCATCTGTCTCCACCTTGCCATGGGAGTAACATCTGGAAGCCAATGGAGCTAAAGAGAAAGAGAAAGAAAAACAAAGAAAAGAGACAGAGATTGTCATCATTTGAATGTTTCAACATTAAAAATACCATAACAAATGGTTTCTAACAAATTAAATGAAACAGAAACATATACTAATTTTACCTCAGGGGAAAAACTGCCTCATTACTAAATATTTAATTCAGTAAATATACTAGATTTGGCTAACTTGTGTATTTTCAACAAATATCTGACATCAATGTTCTAAAAGAAGTACATTTCAAGCCCTTATTTGTACACTCAGTGAGCACTCTGCACAGATTTTTTTTTTTTTAGATTTCCACCACAAAATGATCCATCTCTGCAGGGAATGGAGATCAGTAAGTGATCTGACTGCCTACGTGCCCAACAGCTGTCGCGACAAGCTCTGAAGAAATAATACAAGTAAAATGCCATCTAGCCACAATGCTTTCATCAGGGAGGCTGCTGCTGTGTCTGAAGTAGTAAAAATCAGGGTTGCTTTTGGTTCATTTAAATCTATCCAACTACTGATTCAAACTTCAAGCCCAAACAACATGCATAAATGCAATGCCCTTTGTGAGTGTACTTTAATCTCTTTCCACAAGCCTGATCTTCAGTCATTTATAAAATGGCACCAAATCCAAAAGAAAGACCATTAAATTTGAAACACCAGTTATAGATTATAACCCACTTTCCCTGGTTAACCATTTACAGTGAGTTAACTGCTGATAACCTGATGAGGTGACTTCTGATCGCTTAATTTGGGGGGAGAACCAAATTATTCGTATCAGTAGAAACCAAATAGAACATTACTGCATAAATAATCTGAATAATTGATCAAAGCACAGAAAACGCAACGTGTTGACATCCCCTGCGTTAAAACTGCGGTCACTGACACTCTTGAAGTAACAGAGGAGGGTCATCACAAGGTCGTGACTTTTTTCTTTAAATACACCTCGCGATTTGTTGTTTGAATTAACATACGAAATTTAAACACGCACGTATTTTCATTCAAGGTGTAAAAGGACGGCTAGGCATAAAAATAAGTCAATGTCACCTCACGTTAGCCTCTTGCTACATACCTGCACTTAGTAGTAGCCTAGCTATGCAGCTTAGCCGAGTAAGCTAAACGTATATTTTAAAACAATCTGTTTTACTTCTTGAACCCTACCTGAGTAGCAGGGTCGTGTCCGAGTCAGACTGCGAGCCCCTACAGATGACAGTCGAAAAACAGCTCGCAACATGATGCCGCACCGCCTGCACTGACCGTCTTGTAGTTGCTAAAGAGGGAGACTCCGGACGGACATACGCGATATACACGTGTCACGTGACTCACGGAAATACCCGAACGCCGCTCGGTGGAGCCGCTGCTCGTCTGCTGGGGACAACATCATCTGCACTGATTCAGAAGTCTAATCTCAGAAACAAGTGCTTTAAGTGAGCCGGTATATAATATGGCAAGCCAAAAGGGCCACATATGGCCATAGTTTACATTGAAGTGGACGTGCTTTGAATGAGAGGAAAGGCAGAGAAAGAAAAGCTATTGTGGCTGTAATGTTAAAAACTGGAGCAGAGCTGAGTGATGACAGTAGTACTACTTAACAGGCATTTACTACACCAGACAGTGAAGTTCAGATGCAGTAAACTAAGTGTATGGCTGGTCAGTATTTTTAGTTTTTAAAGATTATTTCTAGATTAAAGATAAGATAATATTGCTAAGTGGCATGGACCAGGCCTAATGCTGTGAAAAACATATTTCACAGAGGAAAAGTGTAATAGTAATACACTGTTGAATTAGCCTGGTAATAAGCTAAATAAGCCTAATGTTTTTTGTTTTTAACCCTTTCATGCATAGTGGCCCTGTAGTGGGAACCTATTTACAAGCTTTTTTTCTTGCATATTCATGAATGAGGAGGGTGTTTTTGTAAATAAACCACTTCAGTGTTTTTTTTACAAAATGTGAAAAATGTTGCATTGTTTTTATTGTTTATTCATGCCTGAAAGGGTTAAAGAATTTAAGTTTATGTATTTACTTTTCAGTGTTATTTTTAATGCCCAAGCAATGAGGCTTGAAGTACATAAGTGTCTCTGTGGCACTTTGAATTTGGCAAATGTGGATTTGATTTAGAACTTGCTGTGTTTTGTTTTTTTGTTTTTTTTTGTGATTTCTGTGCTATAAAACTATTAATCTTTAGATCACTTTATAGATCTACATGTAAGTATCAGCCACGTTTTTGTCCCATATTTGAATGACAAACTGACAGCAAGTCATTAAGGGAGTACCACCACTTATTTTGTTCGACATAAAGCACTGTCAGGAACATAACTGTTTCTCAGTCCATCTGCTTATTACAACCCATCTCAATCAAATCAAATCAAACTTTATTTGAATAGCATTTTTTGTGCTTAAAAACAATACAAAGTGCTTTACATAAAACAATTTACATCAAAATAGACAAAACACACACATACATCCATAGTCCCCTTACACGCACCCACAACCACACACACCCATGCCCTATTCGCCCCTATAACAGTTAAAAGAAGACAAATGGCATATGGCATACAGAACATATGGAAGAATGAGATAAATACTTATTAAACTTTTCAGCAATTAGACTTATATGTTATTACTTGATGTCAGACATTTACACATAAGAACAGCAGCCAAAGTATTGTCATCAGCTGTAATGATAGATTTTTCTTACTTTGAATAAAGCGTGTTTATTCCTTGATTCATCGGTTTTACAACGTAGTTCAACATGTCTCTCTTCCACCATTGACATACTAATGTAGCACCTCCTATTTTATCCAATTTACAAAAACATGGTAGCCGATATATGTATGTATATATATGTATATATATATATGTATGTATATATATGTATATACATATATATATATATATATATATATATATATATATATATATATATATATATATATATATATATATATAAATATATATATATATATATATATATATATATATATATATATATATATATATATATATATATATATATATATATATATATATATATATACCCCTCCCTGAGCCGTCACCTTATCGTGGTGGAGGGGTTTGTGCGTCCCGAAGATCCTAGCAGCTATGTTGTCGGGGGCTTTATGCCCCTGGTAGGGTCACCCATGGCAAACAGGTGTCTAGGGGAGGGACCAGACCAAGCACGGCTCATCGACCCCTATGACAACGCCAAACCTGGGCATAAATGTTCCCTTACCCGGACACGGGTTACCGGGACCCCCCTCTGGAGCCAGGCCTGGAGGGGGGGTACGAGAGCGAGCGTCTGGTGGCCGGGCCTTCGCCCATGGGGCCCGGTCGGGCTCAGCCCGAAAGAGTTGCATGGGCCCCACCTCCCATAGGCTCACCATCTGCAGGAGGAGCTGTAGGGGTCGGGTGCAATGTGAGCTGGGCGGCAGCAAGGGGCGAGGACCCTGGCGGTCCGATCCCCGGCTGCAGAAGCTGGCTCTAGGGACGTGGAATGTCACCTCTCTGGTGGGGAAGGAGCCTGAGTTTGTGCGCGAGGTTGAGCGGTTCCAACTAGATATAGTTGGACTCACCTCGACGCATGGCTTGGGCTCTGGAACCAGTACCCTCAAGAGGGGCTGGACTTTCTTCCACTCTGGAGTTGCTCATGGTGAGAGGCGCCGAGCAGGTGTGGGCATTCTCATCAGCCCCCAGCTTGGTGCCTGCACGTTGGGGTTTACCCCGGTGGATGAAAGGGTAGTTTCCCTCCGCCTTCGGGTGGGGGGACGGGTCCTGACTGTTGTCTGTGCTTATGCACCGAACAGCAGTTCAGAGTACCCACCCTTTCTGGAGTCCTTGGAGGGAGTGCTGGAGGGTGCTCTTTATGGGGACTCCATAGTTCTGCTGGGGGACTTCAATGCTCATGCGGGCAATGACAGTGAGACCTGGAGGGGAGTGATTGGGAGGCATGCCCCCCCCCCCCCCCTCTGAACCAAAATGGTGTTTTGTTATTGGACTTCTGTGCTTGTCATGGATTGTCCATAACGAACACCATGTTCCAACATAAGAGTGTCCATATGTACACCTGGCATCAGGATTCCCTGGGCCGCAGTTCGATGATCGATTTTGTAGTCATATCGTCGGACCTGTGGCCACATGCCTTGGACACTCGGGTGAAGAGGGGGGCGGAGCTGTCAACTGATCACCACCTGGTGGTGAGTTGGCTCAGATGGTGGGGGAGGAAGCCGGTCAGATCTGGCAGGCCCAAACGTGTTGTGAGGGTTGTCCTGGCTGACACGCCTCTGCAGCATTGCGTGGACATCGGGGGCAGTGCCGCTGAATTGGCAGACTGGGGTGGTGGTTCCAATTACAGGAGAATCACACTCCTCAGCCTCCCTGGTAAGGTCTACTCTGGGGTCCTGGAGAGGAGGGTCCGCCGGATAGTCGAATCTCGGATTGAGGAGGAGCAGTGTGGTTTCCGTCCTGGTCGCGGAACAGTGAACCAGCTCCATACCCTCTTTGGGGTCCTGGAGGGGGCATGGGAGTTTGCCCAACCAGTCTACATGTGCTTTGTGGACCTGGAGAAGGCGTTAGACCGTGTCCCCCAGGGGCTCCTGTGGGGGGTACTCCGGGAGTATGGGGTACCGGACTCCCTTGTGCGAGCTGTCCGGTCCCTGTACGACAGGTGTCAGAGCTTGGTCCGCATTGCCAGTAGTAAGTCGGATTCGTTTCCAGTGAGGGTTGGACTCCGCCAAGGCTGCCCTTTATCACCGATTCTGTTCATAACTTATATGGACAGAATTTCTAGGCGCAGCGGAGGTGTTGAGGGGATCCGACTCGGTGGCCTCAGGATTGGGTCCCTGCTTTTTGCAGATGACGTGGTCCTGTTGGCTTCATCTAGTCGTGATCTCCAGCTCTCACTCGCGGTCGAGTGTGAAGAGGCTGGGATGAGAATCAGCACCTCCAAATCCGAGACCATCGTCCTCAGACGGAATAGGGTGGTTTGCCCTTCTCCAGGTTGGGAGTCAGGTCCTGCCTCAAGTGGAGGAGTTTAAATATCTCGGGGTCTTGAGGGAAGGATGGAGCGTGAGATCGACAGACGGATCGGTGCGGCGTCTGCAGTAATGCGGGCTCTGCGCCGGTCTGTCGTGGTGAAGAAGGAGCTGAGCCAGAAGGCGAAGCTCTCGATTTACCAGTCGATCTACGTTCCTACCCTCACCTATGGTCATGAGCTGTGGGTCGTGACCGAAAGAACGAGATCTCGTATACAGGCGGCTGAAATGAGTTTCCTCCGCAGGGTGGCCGGGCTCTCCCTTAGAGATAGGGTGAGGAGAGAGAAGGGAAGTTGGGCTTCCCTGCTTAGGCTGCTGCCCCCGCGACCCGACCCCGGATAAGCGGCATGAAGACGAGACGATATATATATATATATATATATATATATATATATATATATATATATATATATATATATATATATATATCATTTGTACTGGTTTTGTTTTGTTGTTGCAGGGACATGACGTTTCAATAATAATTGCTTGTTACTATGTTTGTGTATGTTTTATATAGTCAGTATTGACAATGTTGTGTTTGATATGTTGAATTTAATCAGTAACAACACAGTTTTAACATAAAAACATTGAGACTATACGAGGAGTATAGGCCTCCAAATTATGACGAGTTTTTTTTTCTGATTATGAGGAGTTTTTTTTTCTTTTTGGTTTGTGTGAGTGATTGAGTTCGGACTTCCATCATATTTTACTACAGTTTCTTTTGTGTATATATTTACCTCTGCATTTTTTTTTCTTTGTACAATGTTTGAAAAAAATCATTTTTAAACTAAATAAAATAATAAGCACAGAAGAGTACCTCAGGATCAATGTAGGATTTAGTGTCATGTACAGACGTGGACTGCCAACCTTTTGACTGGAGAACAACTATTTTTTTCCATCTGAAGCTCGGAAGAAAAAACCAAACTCTGTGACTTTTATGTCACATCAAAAAAATGTTTTGGTCTTGAACCACATCAATCAATGCCAGCATTATGATCACAGACAGGTGTAAAACATTGATTACCTTATTTCAGTGGTGCCTGTGATGGGTTGCAGCAAGTGAACTTCCTGCCCTTGATATTGGTGTTTTCTAAAAAGTGGGCAAGAAGAACAATTTGAGGATCTTCGCAGGAGCTAAATTATGAAGGTTGCTGGACTGCAGCATCTCCACAACTATAGCTGTTGGGGGACGTTGCAGGTTTGAAGTCTCCAAAGAAAGAAATCTGAAGAAATGATGACAGGGTCACATGATAAACGAGGCATTTCTTATTTATCTAATCCCATTAAAGAGCCATTTTTACTTTAGTAGATGAAAAAGTTCATGCTGGTTCATCGTGGTTTGATGTTTACGAGACTGGACAGTCACTAGAGCAATGGAGGAAGGTGTTCTGGTTTGCTAAGTCCTGTTTTCTTTTACATCATGTGGAGAGCTGGTCCTAGTGCAGCACTTACCTGAGGAAGACAAGTGACCAGAAAAGTGGCGCTGAAGGAGCAATACAATGTTTTGGGTAATGTTCTGCCATTCATGTGGATGTTCCTTTGACTGCCTTGCTTACCATGAAGGAACACCCCTTGATGAGGAAGGTACTCCATGATGGCAGTAGCCTCTTTCAATATACGAATGCAGTCTGATACAGGGATCCACGACCCTGGTCCTCGAGGACCGTTGTCCGGCAGGTTTTCCAAGTGTTCCTGCAGGAACACACCTGACTCAGACTCAGACAAGCTCTGCACATGTCTGCTAAATACACATTGATTTGAATCAGGTGTGTTGCAGCAGGGACACTTAAAAAATCTGCAGGACACCGCAGGTCCTCCAGGACCTAGATTGGTGATCCCTGGTCTAATACGCAGCAAACATGGTTATAAAATTATTTAAAGAACAAAAGAATGGGTTTAAAGTGGTCTCTAAATTCTCCAGATCTCAGACAAACGGATCATTTCTGAGATGTTTGAAGAAAACAAATCCAGTCCATGGGTGCCCTCCCTCCATAGTAGACATGGAGTTAAAAACGCTTCTTGTGTCAAATTGATGCAGTGTCCCTTTAATGCTCTGTTGCATGAAACCAGAAATGCAGCATCATCTACCAGCAGAGGGAGCTTCTGGTCTATAAATACACTCTTGAGCCGTCAACCCTATTAATTTTTAGTGTTCTGGTGCACCATCAAAGTTCACATCACATGCAGAGAGAAGCTAAAAGATTTCATTCAAATCATCACATTTGTTTTTAGTAATCAATAAAAATCAAATGTACTGCGGATTTTCTCATGCAACCATTCCATATGTTCATCTCTACATGTAGGAGTGTGTGTGACAGTGTGCTTGCACAGGAAATGCATTTACTGGAGCTGTGTAATGGATGTAACTAAGGTATAGTGGATTACCCTCTTGTGTGTGGATCTGTTGTAGATTCAAGTTTGTGTGTGTGTGAGTGTGTCGGCGTTCTTAGTGACGTGGTAAACGGTAATCCTCCCTAAGCCCAGGGCACCACAGTGGATGTCCATTAGTGTAATGTGCTGCTACGCGTCCTTCTTTCTCTATCTCTGCCTGCCACTTTCTCTCTCTGAGTCCACCTTTATCTTTCCTCATGCTCGACGCTGCATGTTTTAGTCACGTAAAAACTCCTCTAAACAGGTTAACTTTAAAAACTCCCTGATTAACATTGCAGAAGTAAACATGTATTTTATGTTACATCTAAGTCTGCTTGTGATCTGTAAACACTTTACTGTCGTGAACTAAAGATGAGTCAATGCCATCTGAGGTAAGGTTACACCTGGTAAAATCTGATTTCTTAAGAGGTAAGAAGTTGAAAAAAATAATACTGTTAATCTGCAGGCTTTCTAAAGCTGATAGAAAAGAACAACAAACCAGTGTTTTGACCACAAGGTTTGGTTGCAAGAGATTCCCTAAACAGACGTAATGGGACTACTACAGTGAAATATTAAACCTGCAAGACTTTAAAACAGCTGCATCATTCAACGCTGATAATGTAACTGCTTGCAATTTTTTTTTCTTTACAAACAGCTTTTTCTCTATGTTTTTTAAGGTTGAACTTAAAACAAAGAAAAAAAAATCCAAAAGACATTCAAACCAAGTGAGAAGGTTAAGCAAAAATGTCCCAGCTCCACTGTAGGTGTTCAGACAACAGTAAGCACCAATAAACAATAAATAAATAATAACCAAATAGAAAAAAAAATAAAATAAAATAATATATATATATATATATATATATATATATATATATATATATATATATATATATATATATACCGGTATAAATATGTATTTAATATAGGACAGAAGAAATAAATAATAAAACAGGATTAAAGAACTACATTGATCGTATTGTACACAAATTTTGTACAGTAAACTGGCTCACACCAGTTTCTTCACAGTCCCAGCACTGTTAGCTGGTAATGTCCCTGCTAGCTTAGCCTGTCAAACATGGCTGCAATCCCTGCACTTCCGATCAGCTGCGTGTTTGGAGAAATGTCAAACAGATCCTGCTGCTGCTGGTTTAACATGCTGATGTTTAGTCTTTCTCAGAGCATTTGACGTTGTCCTACGCCACAAAAACACACAGGAAGCTCAGTTTGGTCCTACAGTTTTGATGGTTTTATTGGCATTTCCCAAGGTACATCTTATTTTACAGTGATGGTCACAGTCTGGAAAGGTAAAGAGACATGAAACAGAGTGGCACTATTGCAGATAAATATGGGCTTCTTCTCTGTGTGGCCTACATATGTAGCATGCTGTTGCCATGTTAGGATATTTTTGCCTGAATAAATGAATTATTTAGTATTTTCTAGCAGCGGAAGGACATGCATAAAACACTTAATGCAGTATTACATATTCTGAGGGTTGAATGATGGGTCGTTGGGTAGGTGAAGAGGTCATCGACCCTGCTCTTGGTATGATCAACAGATTGGAGTTTATAACAACATTAGATGTTGTGTTAAATAACTAATAGTTGCCTCTGATAATGCCATTCAGACCATAAACAAATGGGACTTTCACATTTACATTGAGCCATATGATACAAATAAGAGGCTTTATAGATTACAATTCATCAATACAATCTTCTATCTTTGTTTTTGAATGATCAGATTTAGCTCCCTGAGGATACACTACACAATCTGGCATCAAATTGTCTCAAAACTGTTCCGTCGATCGGGTTGGTAAATCAGTGCCACGAAGTCCCAACCAAAAAGCTACACTTCCTCTCAAAATGGCCCAGATGCTAAACCAGATATCCACTATGTAACTAGTAAGATATGAGCAGCTTCACATCTACATGACATGACTTTGTATTTAAACACTGGCCCGTGTTCACTATTTTCATGGTTACTCAGTGTGGCCGCATCAGGTAGCATCATGACATCCTAACTGATGAACACACTGCGTGTCTGAAACAGACAACACCAGAATACTGATATAGATAAAAGAGCATCATGGAAATGAAGTGTACATATAGTTTATTTTACACAAAGACTTAAAAAAAAGAGGAAGAATGAAGTAAACGGGACAAGTGATCTAAATCACTGAAGCTATTAAAGGTGTTCTATGTACAGCGTGGAGAGAGTTTGGGTCAATGTTGTGGAACCAAACTATTATTTCTGAACAAAGTCCATAGGGCGACATCACAGAACAACACTAACAATAAGGATTGGAGTGGGGTGGAGTTTCAGTGATGGGTGGGGAAACGGGACAAGGGGAGGGGGGGGTGTAATGATATGTGCATGTGTGCAAACTTCTACCAGTATCACAATAAAAAGCATGAGTTTGCAGCGCCTGCTGTCGGCATCTGTGTTGGAGGCAGGGAAGGGTTCGGTTGGTGTTGTGATTTTTTCTTTATTTCTTTCTCTTTTTTTTTTTTTGGGGGGGGGGGTGACTGGGGTTAAACAGGGTTAAAAGCACTTTAAACTGCAGTTTAGCCACTGCCCAACATCTTTGTAGCACGCTGGTTGGCCTCATCAATCCTGGTCTTGTTGGAATCAGCCTGAAAGGAAAAATCACGGGCTGTTAGCGGGCTCAGATGACGAGTCAGGAGATGAGATAACAACAGCCTCAAAGAGCGACGATGAGTAACTTCAGTAAAAACACACATCCTGAATAAGAACGTTAAACAATCACATTTTAACCGTTTACTCCTTTAAGAGTTTCAAAAAAGGGGGAAAATCTGGGTAAAATCTGCACAGCTCCACCCGGTGTTATGCAGCCTGATGGTAAACCTGTAATCCATGCTAACATCTGCTGAATATGATATAGTTTTATGTTTTTATTAATTAGTTTCTAGTTGTGTGACCTCTTTCTTACTTCATCCCAATACTGAGAATGGGCAAAGACGTCGTATATCCTAAATCAGGGATCCCCAACCCTGGTCCTCGAGGACCGTTGTCCTGCAGGTTTTACAAGTGTTCCTGCGGGAAAACACCTGACTCACACTCAGACAAACTCTGCACAAGTCTGCTGAATACACATTGAATTGAATCAGGTGTGTTACAGCTGGGACACAACGGTCCTCGAGGACCTGGATTGGGAATTCCTGTCCTAAATAAATTCAAACAGCCTTATAATAAATGTGTTGAAATTCTCTGATGTCTTGTTTAAAACAATATGTCCTTATTGTCACATTGTGCTTCTATTAGTGCTTCTGTTATGTGCTTCCCTGCAAAAACCAAAGCTGAACTGTTTCTCGAGTCTCTAACAACCACATTGATAGTCATGTAAGCCTCTAAACTTCTTGCACTCCCTCAGACAAACTCAGATAGAAATAAACTCCATGGTTGTGGTGTGGATATTGCTCCCTGTACGGCACCTTATCCATGATCCTGTCGAGCTGGCGGTTCTGGGTATCGATCTCCTGACCCATATCCAAGGCCATGTGACGCAGATTTCCAATGATCCCGCCCACTTGCTCCAGGTTCTCGTCCATCTCATTCTCCCGGGCATCATTTGTTACCCTGGAACACATAAAACAAAGCAGTGCTTACTAGTCGAGTGTCTGACGTTTCTGTAGAGACAGAAAGCATGAAGTGACTCAAATGATTTCTTGAACATCAGAGAAACAATAAAAAAAATAAACCTTTGGATATTTAAAAAGAAATGGTTAAACCTTTATTTACAACTTCACAATTTCACTAAAGGAGTCCATTAGATTTTGTTTTTTCTTCTTTTTTCATTATGTAAGTTGATTGCAACCTTTTCCATCTCATTCTGTCAGGAAATATTTGTTTCGCGTCCTTAATGCCACCTTCCCGTAAGGCCAAGTGCACCCTGACTGGGAATGCCAAAGTAGCCACTAGGCAGACATTACGCAAACAGAGTCACTTAGTGACGTAAACCAGCAAAGGACGAACAGCCTGCAGGATCTATGGAACCTTTTGGGCAGTTCAGGAGGAGTTCACTTTGATGTTTACACAGAAATGCTATAAAATGCTCAAATCTAGAAACATCTCGTCTCGTCATGAACGATGGAACAAAACTTCACATCACTTTATAGCTGCTGTTGTTGAATTAGGAAGTCTCTGTCTTCAATTTGAACAGATTGTGTCGAGCCTCATTCATTATAAGGCCAAAATGATGAGAAGTATACCTCCTATATGTCCTTTACCCCGGTCAGTTCATTCACCGTTACAGTGTCCGTTTTCACCGTTACGCTGATGACATTCTACTATATCCACCAAATCTGTCAACTCTGACCCATACCATTCTTTCAAACGGTCTCTTGGATATTAAGCTCTGGATGCAAAATCATTTTCTCAACGTGAACTCTGAGATTCTTATCATTAATCAAGTCAACATTTCACCACATTAGGCTTAAATCAATAAAATAGACTCACAACTTAACAGTCAAAACCCTATTAACTCAGAAAGATTCTAGTAAAAATAAAGATAATTTCTCATTTAAATTAATTAAACTTCATTGTTTTGAAGCATTTTCATTTTTTTTCAATCATAAATTTTATTTGTTTATTCAAAGCCAAAATGGTTTCAAACTCCAAGCTTAAGTCAAATGTTTTAGACATCTGAGTTTAGATAATTCATCTAATGATTTTTTTTCATAAAGACTAAAGAAAACAATGAAAAAATATCTATCATAAACGCTGACTTGTCGCCATAACTGGACTGTCTTCAAAGTAAAGTTATGTAGAAGTTGATTTATTCTGCAGAAAAAAATCTCTGTTGCTTTAAACACAGAAAAGAAAAAACAAGGCACCTGACAGACTGCAATAATGAAATTATACTTAAAAAATCTAAATATACAATTAAATCTAATATATGTTGATGAAATATCACATACTTGAGACCTCATGCACACAGGAACAAGCATGTTAGCCAGCAACATGCCCACGCAAACAAAAGTCAGAGTAAATACTGCACATGCTCACCTGCGGATAAAACCCCCACTGATGGCCATCTGTTCACGTTCGTCCACCACTCGAGCCCCTGGCTGGCTGTTCACCACTCCATCCTGGTTCCCTCCCCAGGCCTGGCCCCCGCCCTTAATCCTACCACAAGCATATTTTAGTCAGGGCCACCAAAGCTGTTAAATTGTGATTGCTTGTGTGAATGTTAATGAAGGCAGTTAGACATGTACTGACTGGTTGGTGCGTGTGTGCATGTGTGTGTGTGTCTGTGTGTCTGATCAGTATGATCTGAGAATGTGAAGCGCACATGCATGTTTTCATGCAGTTTACGATCAAAACATATACATGAATATATGTTCAGAATGCAAATATGGCGCAGAGCTAATCATCCTACTAAAAGCAACACGACAGTCACGTATGACA
This sequence comes from Telmatherina bonti, assembly GCF_933228915.1. Taxonomy (NCBI): domain Eukaryota; kingdom Metazoa; phylum Chordata; class Actinopteri; order Atheriniformes; family Telmatherinidae; genus Telmatherina; species Telmatherina bonti. The sequence goes on along the minus strand of NC_136619.1, from coordinate 13,173,721 downwards.
TAAATCCATACATGCATTTGCAGTCTGTTGGTAGATAATTGATCTAACACGCAGATCAATTGGACACAAAAAGAGTTGATGAGTTGATTAATTAAAAAAAAAAATTAAAACTCACAAACACGAACACAATAGGAAGAAAGGAGACACACAAACAGATAAAAACATGCAGCGTGGACATATGAACACGGTACACGGTGGGGACAGGATCAAACACGTTGTATCTATTAAAAGAAAGCTGAGCAGTTAGAGCCATCTGAATAAAAACCCAACAAAAACAAAACCATAAAAACAAAATAATGTGATCATTTTGAATGTGATCAGCCCTTCATTTCATCTGGATGGATAGATCTGCTGCATGATGCGCTGCATACTGTTAAATGAGCAAATGTACTCTTCGTATTTTAATACAGAGAGTATCTGACAGGTGAAGGTCTCAGCCGAGGACAACACACCCGATAAAGTTTAGTGCAGTTTTCAATTAATGGTAAATCTCGGAGTGTTGCCTCAGTGAGATAAGTTTCTCCCATCAGGTGCTCCGGTCTGGCTAGAACAAGTAAGAATTATTTGTCTCATGCTATTTGACCCAGAGCTGCCATATAAAGAGTCTAGATCAAATGCAGCACATGACATAACCACAGGATTACAAAACAAGTGGGTCATGAAAGGAAGGACCAAAGAGCTATAGAATATACAAGATCTGAACCAAAAACGGTGACTTCCAGAAGATATGGATCTTGTTTGGCCCAGATTTGCTGTTAAAATGTCTTTAAGAAAGTGGTCACATCTGTGGTGGCTTCGGTATCATCAGAAGCACTTTTTATTGTTAAAACCACCATAATAAAAGGAAAAAATGATCTATACTATACACTGATACTTTAGCTTATTACATAAGGAGGAAAGCACTGCATCCTTCACTCAAAGAAGTTAATCCATATCAGAATCAGACATTCTTTTTTAATCCCAGGATGGGAAATTTCTGAAAGAATACATTGTAAACCCGCTGCGAAATAACCAGTACAGGCCAATAATTTTTATTTTTCTCATTTGCTGGCTGGTCAGCCACTTGTGTTTTCTATAGCTCTGAGAAAAACCCAGTACATGTACTGTTCTCCCAGTAAAACATGCACAGACATGACTCAGTGGCCATAGTTTGGCTGTTGAGGGCAAAAGAAAGAAATCACAAACACTTTTTTGCAAAACTGATATTAGGAAGCTGTCTTAGTTGTCAAAGCTCGAGCACAGTTTTAAAGATTTAATATCAACATGCTAGCATCTTATGCTGAGCCGGAGGAGGCAGCAAGTTTGCCAGACTCAGCAAACTTTCATTACTTTAGAGGTCCAGTGGCTTGGATGAAGTGACATCTAGTGGCAAAAATGGCAAATTGCAGCAAACTGAACACTACCATCAAACTTCTGTGGTAATTAAAAAAGTTTACCAAAATTAGTTTTTTCCCTGGTTTGGTTCTCTGGTCACACAACATGGCAGACGGGTATTAATGAGCAACTATCTAAAAACTGCACGAGTGGTTGCAAGATGATGAAAATGCAAATCTGAGGTCAATACAAAATTACACAAATTCAAAATTCAAATTCCAAAATTAAACTTCTGCCATTTAAAAAACATACCAAATGTAAGAAATAAGAATTTTATATGTTTAAATAAAGCTTATATTTATAATGCTATATCCAGGAATATACAGAGCTGCATGTTCAGGATTTGTTTATGGTATTGTTTGCCTATCACATGTTCAAAATAAATTCATTCATCATCATCATCCTCTACTCTGCACAGAGCCAAATGAGTTTGTTATTCCTATGCCAAAGTGTTAAGCTAAGCTAACCATCAATTAGCTCCACTTGCACATCTACCATCTTCTCAACTGCCTGGACAATAAACTATAATGACAAAAATAATGCCACCTAGAAAACACTAAATTATAATCAAATGGTTTCTTTAGCTAATACTTTCTAGGTTACAAGTGCCAGATGGAGCATAGAATATAATTTAATTTGTTTTATATCAATGGTGGCAAGTTACATAATTACAAAGAAAAGGAGGGAAATCTTTGGTTGTAAAAATTTCAGGAACTAAATTTACTGTTCTGTTGCAACAAAAGCTGAAAGTACAGTGAGTGTACTTCAGCAAAACTGCAGATTGTAACAGAGCCATAACTCCAACCTCCTCTTTCCTTTCCAAAAGATACTACGATGAGAAGCATAAAGGCAAAAAGATAAAGGACTGCTCCAGAGGTAGTCACTCTGGACTACTATAAAACCATGTCTGACTGAAACAGGCATGAGTGTACAGATGAATATTTTCATGAGGTTTAGCATAGATAAAAAAAAAACAAAAAACTGAATATTTTGCCACCAGAGTCCTCTGAACATCACACACCAGAACTTTACTACAGGTCATCTAAAATCCAGATGTTTTTTAATGTTTTGTTGGGGCCCCATACAGTCGATACATAAATATAAAATGTGAATAAAAACATTCCTGTGACGTTTCCAAATCATGCAAGAAAAATTACATTCAACTGAGCAAGAAAGGACTCGATTTAGATGTTGGTTGGAAACAAAAGGGTGGGTGACAGGGCAGGCGGTTGGGTGCTAAAGGGTTGGTGTTTGCCGTGGCCAAGATCCTTGTTGATGCTTCTACCTGCTGGGAGAGAGTTTCTCATCCGTTGTGGAATGAAGGGCTTTTGAGGGCAACAGCCCCTGAAGCTGAGGAACAAATCCAGTACCAGAAGATCAGGAAGTCTGGTTCATGCATACTCACAACCTTTCACTTGGTCTCAGTGTTTAAACATGCAAACGCACTTGTGCATGCAGTGCTGGTGCCTGTTCAGAGAGTGAGTTGTTGTGGCTTCAGGCCTGACTGCTCACAACACAGATAGATAACCATGCTCTACACACCAGAAGCAGGCAGATGGATAAAGAGGCAGGTATGCAGGCAGGCACTGAAACACATGCAGTCGGGCGACACAGGCAGCACCTACTTGTTACAGGGACATGAACATAGACCACAGAACTGTCCTAGATTGTTCAAATTCTTTTCTGCATCCATCATGTCCTTATTGATTTGGTCCATCCCCTCCTCGATGCGCTCCAGTTGTTCTGATTAGCAACACATTGTCATTTATCCCAGCAAAAGAACGAAAGCACATGAAAAGAGAAGAGAGGAGGAAGAGATCGCAGTTGGAAGGGAGGAAAGGGGAGTAGAAGGGGAGACAAAGGAGAAGAGACAAAAAAGAAGACATTGACTGTGACAAGAGAGACATCAGACATCAGACATCACCATCACCACCACCATCACCATCACCAGCACTGGACAGGCAAGAGCTCGCGGCTCCTGGCCGGTACCTACTTTTTAATACATGGGCATATCAGACCACAGCATTGTCCTATATCTTTTAAATCTTTCTCGGCCTCCTTCAGGTCTGCGTTCACCTTGTTCATGCCCTCCTCCACACGATCAAGTTGCTCTGGTGACGACAAAGGCATGTGAGCAGTGAAATAAGGTTGACTGGTTTGTGCCGAGGGGTTGGCGCGCTACTCTATGTTGCAAAAGGGCTAAATTATTTGGGCTGGACGCTGAAGGCAAAGCAGGCAACAAGCTCAAACTTCAGTCTTCCTCCATGTTCACCTGTAGCTTTTTTTTTATATGTGACTTTGTTCTCTTGATTGCAGGAGTGAAACAGCCTTTTTTGTTCCTACCTTCTCTCCAAAGGACATATTTCTTTTCTCAGAAAGTATTTCATCTGAGTGGCAGCAGCACAGCGCTTCATCCAGAACTGCATCTGGACATAAAACATGTGATTCTGCGGCTTTAACTCTCGACGCTGCTGCGTGTCAGCGGGGGTCAGATGGACGCCTTAATGAGGCAAAGTCTAACAGCTGAAATGAGCCCGAATGAGAACCAAAATTAATCAAAAGATTGAGAAGCAGAAGAAGAGAAAGAACCAAAGAGTGAAAATGTAGTTTCTAAAAGCAGACATGAATGGAAAATAAAATCATTCTGGACTGAAAGGAATAAATAAAATGAAAGTACTTTAAACTTTCACAGGGCTTGAACAGTTGCCCTTCTTTGTGGAGTTTGCATGTTCTCCCTGTGTATGCGTGGGGTCTCTCCAGGTTCTCCGGCTTCCTCCCACCGTCCAAAGACATGCATGTTATGTTGATTGATTACTCTAAATTGTCCCTTGGAGTGAGTGTGAGTGGTTGTTTGTCTCTGTGTGGCCCTGCGATGGACTGGCGAGCTGTCCAGGGTGTACCCTGCTTTCGCCTTAAGACTGCTGGGATAGGCTCCAGCTTCCCCACGACCCTTAATGGGACTAAGTAGTTACGATAATGAAGGAATGGATGAATAAACTTTCTCAGTTCGTCTGAAGGTCATGACTGTACAACAAGTTCTAATTTAGGGTAAAGTCCTGTAGGTCTACTTGTTGTAGGACAGAATAGCTGTAGTCCTTCTGAAAGAATTGGGGTATTTGTGTGTTTTTTTTAAAGAAAACTAACAAGGATTTGATTAAACTGTTATTTCTTGAGCCCTGCGATGGACTGGCGAGCTGTCCAGGGTGTACCCTGCCTGTCGCCCAAAGCCAGCTGGGATAGGCTCCAGCTTCCCCGCGACCCTGAATTGGAATAAGTGGTTCAGAAAATGAATGAATGAATTAATGTTATTTCTTGAGTGTTTTGTAAATGCAAAGACTTTTGCACAGTACTTTTGTCACCCGGACTTTGAAGAGTTATATCTGATTTAACAATCTGCCTTCTTCCGTTCTGTGTGAGGACCATCGAATACAGGAGGTCAGAAAGAGTCAGATTCAGCTGGAACTGTAGGAAACAGTTATTAAAATAAAAAATTTTCATAAATATTTGATCCAAAAACAGGACAAAATGTTCACTTTGAGGTATCCTTCCTTAAGTATCCACTGAAACAGGCAATTTTGTTTTTGTTTTTTTTTAAATATTGGGTTTTTTTTTGTTTTTTTTTATTACTTGCCTAACATTATCTCAACACTACAGTAAAGGGAAAGTTAAAGAAACAGGAAAATATTTTAACTCATGATGTACTTCAAACCTTGGTATATACTCTCTTCTCTCTGTTGGCCAACAAACCATCTCAGTATGTAATTTTTGGATCTTTTCATTTTAGTTTCTCGCTTACATAGACTTTGTAGCCGGACTACTACCAGCACAAGAGGGCCTAAATGCCTGATAGTTGCACAGCTCCAGAAACTTTGCTTTCACTGTGTATATTAAGTACTAAGCAGAGAATAGCAGTGTTGACTGTCTTAATCTTCCACACAGTTCCTTTCAATCCCTCATGTCTCCTGTTATACATTAAATAACTGTGGAGGTGCTGGATTCTGCAAGACGTGCATGTTCGTTGAGGTAAGGAAAATGTAAATGATGTATGCATATATACACTAACAGTGTCACAGACAACAGATATAAAAGCTAAAGAGGCACTGATGACACAACTCACTAAGCTGACAATATTCTGCTGAATGTCTAAGTAATGCAGTGCAGGGAGTGGATAGGTTGCAGAGGTTAGCTGTCCACCTCCTAGGTATATTCATCGCAGCTTGATAAAATGAAGCAAGTTGTTCACTTGAGTCTGGGTTGTAATCCATCTCTTGTGAGTCCGTGTGTAATTTAGGTCAACATGCAGCCATCCAGCCAAGCAGCTAGAGAGAGGCCTCTACCACACGTAATACATCACTCCAAGAAATGACACATTTCCTCTTAGGTGTGACCTGTGTGTGTGTGTGTGTGTGTGTGTGTGTGTGTGTGTGTGTGTGTGTGTGTGTGTGTGTGTGTGTGTGTGTGTGTGTGTGTGTGTGCATATTTGTGTGTAAAGGGCAGAGGGATTAGTTGCTTCCCAGTTTACAGCTTAATATATCTGTATCAATTACCACAGGCTTGACAAGCTATTACATTATAATGTGTTTCTTTTTGCCTTTGTTATGGCTCAGAAGTAGGGCTTCTGGAAGCAAACGACATGGTAAATATGACTCCAACAGCCTTCTTCAAAACATGGAAGATGTGTGTATCAACTACAGTAACAAAAGACAAGAAAAGGTGAAGGTCAGGAAGGCGCTAAGCAAAAAAATGGGTAGATGACGGATGAAACCGGATGAAACGGAGAAAAGGCAGTGCAAGAGGGGGATGGGGGTCAGGTATAAAGGACATTAGCTTGGAGGCAGAGGTAATCTAAATCTGCGAATTGATTGGTGTCTTGTGATAGCGGTGGTGAGCTGTGCAGTTACTCCAGGAGGCGAGGAAGAGAAAAAGAAGGGAAATGGGCTATCTGTTCATTCGACAGGCCAATTAGGCTGCTGTGTCACACATGCACACAACTAAACACACACAAGCACACATGCTACACAGCATGACGATAAACTCCAGTCATTTTGTCTGGCGATAGACAGGAAAACTGTGTTATATTTGTTTCTACCACACTCGTGTGTATCTGGCACTTAAACTTAAACCGCTTTATCTTAAAACATCATTTATACAATGTAGTTGTTCATTTGGCAAAGTGGGCTGATGTCAGCCAGCTAATGTCCTTCTATTTAACCCTTTCATGCATGAATCAATAAAAAACAATGTAACATTTTTATAAAAAACATACAGTATTTTGGCTCTACAGACATATACAAAATACTTTTTGTTAGTGATATTTAGAATTTATCATGATTTATGATTTATTTTAATGTAGTCTATACAATATTTATAGAATAATATGTAATCATAATTATATTATGTAAATTGGTAACACTTTACAATAATGGCACAAATCATATACTTAAGTAATGTGTAATTTATGATGAACTAATGCATTCATTTATGAAGACTTTATCATGAATTCCTGTTGCTCATCATGAACTAATGATGATCTCAGTGTTCATTCATGTGATTACTTTACCCCTAATTGATCATCAATTGATGAACATTAGTTCACTGTTAATTGATCAATATGTCAAAGAAATTTGCTGGTTTAGAAACAAATATATCATTTAATTCCCCGCTACTTTGTAAAATGTATTTTTATTAAAAGCAGGACACACTCAAAGAAGTTCATTTAGGTGAACATGGATATGTAAAAGTGCTGGAGTGATTATCAGGGTTTTAAAATCACTGAGTTAATGCAGTACATTTAATAAAGATAAAACACAGATATGTATGTAAATGCTTTATATCAAATACATAGCTGCTTTAGAAACATCAAAACAACAAATAAATAAAAAACTTACAATCAACCTTTATTAATAGTCACCCAAAGCGCTTTTATATCCATGTTAACACAAAGGAACTTCCTTGAGTGTGTCTTGCATAAATATAAATAAAAATAAAAATAAAATCTGTAGCAGGGAATGAAATTATATGTTTCTATTTAAATGGCAAATATGTCATCTTATTGATAAATTAACAGTGAACTAATGTTCATTAATTGATGATGAATAAAGGATCAAGTAAGCACATGAATTAACATTCAGATCATCATTAGTTCATGATGAGCAACAGGAATTCATGATAAAGTCTTCATTAATAAAGGCATCAGTTCTTCATGAGTTACATTTTTTTTCTAAATATATTATTTGTACCATTATTGTAAAGTGTTACTTGTAAATGTTCTATAAAATTTAAGTGTATAATTTTCTTTTTCTATTTATTGCATGGGCAAACTTGCATAATTATGTTATGTTCAATGATATTCATTTATTCTCCAGTGAGTGGAAATGTATTGGATGACTCACTGACATCCACTGAAGTGGTTTATTTACAAAAATACCTTCCTCATTCAGGAATATCCAAGAAAAGAAACCTTGTAAATAGGTGTCCACTACAGGGCCACAATGCACGAAAGGGCTATTTAAGGAAATAAGTTTTGACCAGATGCTAATCTATAGCCAATAACTTACACATCATAACAACAATCTCCACAGTGTTCTTGGGTTACATTGCTTTATAAGCCTCTCAAATGCTTCATCCCATTCTATCCCATTTCTTGGTTTTATCCGTCTCCCAGATTGAAGTTTCCCTCTGCCCCTCGCAACACATTTACAGACAAAAGTGTATGAAATATACCTTTACTCACAAACATAATGTCTTTAACACCTGGGAATGCTAGTTGCTCAGTTTGGAGTGTAGATGATGGACTGCAAACAACCTTTGCTGTTGCTAGCCACATATATGTCTATCAGATAAAAGCTATGCTGTAACATTGGGCTTGGAGTGTACCCTTATTTTGTTATTTATTTCCACCTTTGAATGCATAAGGATGCAAGCAGGTGTATCATAAACTGGAAAATGACCTTTCAGCTTCAGAGGGGCAAATAAAAGATTAAATGCATCGAGCAAAACTTCTCACACAATAACTAATTTAACGTGATTTGAAAATTTGCTGTATCATAAATGATCAGTTAATGAGCTGTTAAGCAGCTAGTTCAGTGTCACCAGAGAGTAACAGTGTACAGTAAAAGCACATGGATTGTGGTAATCTATAAATCTCCACACACTCATTAGTTCAGCCATGTTTAAATTTAAAGACAGCTGTTTGCAGGGGGGTCACCATCTGTTGTAGCAAGACGCTTAGAATTATAAACATCTGAATAGCCCACATTTTAGTTTTTTTTGAGTTGTAATTGTTTATTCATTTTTTGTATTGTACAGGTTGGGACCCACTACATTTGAGGCTGAGATGACCTGATTTATAATCAGTGAAACGGTTAAAGCTCCAAAGATTATGGATTGTCCAGAATATGGACTTTTAAGATAGGCTTTCTAATAACGTGGATTATAACATTATTATTAAGCAGACATGCCGTTATAAATCTGAGAAGGTACAATTCTCGTCCTTTGACTTAAAAGCACTTAATATACACAATGATCAATGTGTATCCCTCAGTTTATGTTTTTTTCTCTGACAAATAAACAGTAGTTTAGAAGGAGGAGAAAGCAGAGATAAAGCTCCACAGCAACATCCAGTATAATCATGTTAGTCTGATTAGCACAGACTCTGGCTAATGTTTCTCTTAAAAACATGACAGAAGCTTCCATGGAAATGTATCTTTCTTCTGGTATAGTAACTTCAGAACCATAAAGGTCATAGTTCTTCCATCCTACATGATTATACTGGAAGTGCTGATGCTTTCTGCAGTGTAAAGCTGTAGCAAGAGAGACAGGAGCAGGGCAGCAGATTAAAGTTACAGACAGATCAGTGAGCTCTCCCTACTGACTTACCTCCCTGCTCATCCAACATGACCAGAGTCCTGATGCCGGCATCTTTACTCTAACAGACAGACAGAAGGAAAGGAGAAAAGAGGACAGGGATAAGAGCAGAGAGGAGAAAAAAAAAGGAATAAATGTGAAAGATGAGTGAAGGTCAACAGAGCAGAGCTATCAGGACAGAAGTGGGTCAAATTACAGTTTGATATCACATTTTTGAAACTGATCGTGTACAGCACAGCAGAAAACAGGCTGACTTTAAAGAGGTTTTCTGACTTTGCTTCTCTTCCAAAATATTTTGGACCGCTTTTACATTTAGAATAAAGTTGTTTTTTTTTATTATTCATTTGTATTTAAATACAACCATTTTAGCTGTTCTGACATGTTTCCAATTTTTGAGCTGAGCTGGCTGATCTGATGTAACTGAGTAATGAAAATATAACACCAGAGAGGGGGAAAAGGATGAAGAAAACACTTAGGAAAAAACAATAACAAAGGTTTAAGGTTTAGGACTTCATGACATAACTTACAATACAAACTTAATACCCTCATAATAAATCGACTGATGTGTGAAAATAAAAAGATAATACAACAGAAAATGTTACTTTTTTAACACTGTTGGTGTTGGAGATGTTACTTACTCAAACCTGATGGCTCCAATGGACACTTTTGTCTGTCAAATATACTGTATGTTATAGCACCTTTTTTATTAGCACGTGTTTGACCTTACACCCAACAAACTAAAAACCTGCTGTGAAATAAAACTTAAAAACCCACTTTCCTCTCAGAAAAAATAGGTTGAGCAGCCACAAAAGCATTTATTTGGCTTGTTCTTACTGATTTGCTGCAGTAAAGTAACATTCTCATTTGGTTCATGAAGCTGGCACGCGCTTTGACACATACGCCAAATGCACGCACAGGACGCTGAAGCGCTACATGGGCTTCATCTTGTAATGACACACTTCACTGAACATACAATAAACCACATTAACTACTGTGTGTGGAACTGAACAACAGCTTTCTTCTCTCTCAGAGTCCTACGCCGCTCCTGAAAGATATCTAAGTGTACAGGCCATTCAGTTCATGGATCACTTATTTTAGATCAAAGTGTGCGCTGACCTTCTTGGAGCTGTGATAGATATCTGTAGTTCAGACATGTATCTGATATTAGCATCAGTCAAATTGACAGGGAAAAAAAAAGGTCTGGCAGTTGTCGTGGATCTGCATCAGAGTGAAATGCAGTTGCTGTTGTGTGTTTAGAGATTTTCTTTCTGGATGACTGAAAATCTAATTAAAAAGAGAGCAGGTTTGTCATATGCAATGTGGGAAAGAGCGTCTTTCCAGACATTCAGCAGAGCAAATGTTTGCAGATAAATAAATCTAGAGGGAAAGCTGCTTGTTTACCCTAAAGGAATCATGGGAAATCAGAGACACATGGGGGTAGTTGTGGCTTCAAAACTACAGGACAGGATATCTGACATCGCCAGCTGGCATAGTGTGATGTTGCTGACATCACTTCTTCATATACGGCCAGTTAAACACACACAAACACACACACACACACTCACACACACACAAAGTCAGGTCTATTTCACATGTTGCCATGATCTAATGCTGATTCCTGTTTTTTTCTAAATTAATTTTCTTCACCGGGAAATGAACGAGAAAGGTGTTTTTCAAGAGATGAACAGATATGAATATTTCATGTTTTATTTCACACCCATGCACAGCAGCAGTGCTGACATAAAAAACATGTTTTCATATGATTTGAATTTTAATCGAGTATGATTGTCTTCACTTTCTTTCTGAATTTCTGCTTAGCTCTGAAACGTTTGTAGTAAAAGTGATTTAAAAGTGTTTCAAAGAGGCTCCGCGTAGCTCTGTATCAGAGCTTGGGGGTAAACACAATTGGTACTGATCCTCCAATGAGATCTTCACTCTGCTGTCGCATACAATCTATTTTAATTCAGTTACCAGTACACCAGTAAGACCAACACGTCCACCTTTATGCTCTGCTATAGGACAAGTAGAAGCTGAGGTGATACCTCGTACTTTACACAAATCTGCTGCAGCGATACTCGAGTCACATCACTGAAATCATACACCTGATCACATTAGCATGTTCTTCTGTTTTAGTTAGCTCTGTCTTTGTTTGTGTCTGGTTTATCATCAGTTTGCTGTTTCACCTGCACTGCAGTCACCATTCACTCACATCATTGTAAGCTTCCTCTTATTTCTACTCCTTGCAAAACTTAAAGACTTCCTTTAGTTTAACATTCCAGCTTTTAATGGAGATTTGTGCTTTTACTGTGTTGCCTGCTTCACAAGTTGTGTTGTACATTTTTTTTTAACTTCCCTCCATCTTGCATAAAACCTGTTTAGTTCCTGTATATAAACCGTGTGCACATCTGGAACGGTTATGTACACCAGCTTCCACGCCTTGCTGTCTGCAGCAAGGCGTGAAGCAGACACCACATTCCCATGCTTATGCTGATTCTGTGAGGTTCCTCTTATCTTCTGGAGCAAGATTCAGCTTTGGCCACAGGTGACAGAAAAGGCATGTTGTTGTCGTTTGAAAAGTAATTTTTAGGAGGAAAAAGACAGGGATACTAGCTTGTGCATGTACTGTCCGTTTGTGTTCAAGATAACTCTAAAACTTATGGATGGATTTTGATTAAAGTTTCAGGAGTTGTTGGAAATGTGAAAAGGAAGATCTGATTTAATTTTGGTGGTGAACCGGATCGCCGTTTGGATCCGGGAATATTTTAAAGGCATTGGTGAAGGTTTACGTTCTCCGAGTGCTTTTCTAGTTCGCAGCTTTTTCCACCAACGATTTTCTCTTTCTCGGCTGTTTAGCAGGAGGAGGCAAATAAACTGAGCCGGGTCGAGGAAATTCTTCCTGTATTTTCTCAGCCTTGTTTGCCTTCCGAGTTTCTTCTTCACTACTTTGTATTTTCAACACGCTATTTATATGCAGGGTGTGGCTATCAGGTATGCAGTGCTGGAGGGGGAGGAGGGGAGCCGGGAGAAGAAGGTTACGAAATATTAGAAATTAACAGCTTCAATTTGATTTGAACGTTTTGATTGATTCAGAGTTTTTACAGATTTACAGTAAACTGAGGGGTCTAACTATATTTCTTATTGTTCATGATTACAAAATGTATAGACTACTATCAGGATGACGAATCACTTCACCCAGAGTAAAAAAATGTCTCTGAGCAAGATTACCCACCCCAGCTTTAAGGCAAGCCTGGCTCTGTCTGTCCATCACACTTCAACTTCAATAACAAACCTGCTTTTGTAATCTGTAAGTAAAGCTCAGTAAGGACTCACCACATACATAGACTAAGTCGGGCAACCTGTTTCATCTATCTCCAGTCTTGATAAGTTTAACTCTTTAACTCTAAAATGAATAGAGTGGGCTAGCAGACTGGTTGCTTTATGTGGCATCATGCAGGGATGAGAGTGGTATCAGTCATCTCTCGAATGTGTTTCGTGATTGCTCTCCCCAGAAAATTGCATTTTCTCAACTATGTTCATCAAGTTTAACACAACAGTGATCCTGAGCCTGGGAAACAAGCACAGAGCAAGATTCAAGACATTTAGACGACTATGAAATCAGTCATATGAGAGAAACATTGAAGATTTTTGTTGGTTATTTTTCATACCTATTCTAGCTTCGGGAGAAAACAAAACAAAACAACAAACAGCACGACTGTCTGTCCCGAGACAGTGAAATGCTTTCAATCTCTCTCTGTATCGCTCTCTGCATCTTTCACACTCCCATCATCTAATTTCCTGTCTCTCTGGTGTTCATCTCCGCTTTAGTCTTTTTCATTATTTTCTATCTCATATTGTTTTTTTGTCACATTTCATCCTGAACCCTCCATCAGGCTTTCATTTCTGCTCCTTTCAGGCTCACTGTAAAGATAACGGGGTTCATTAAATATGTAATATTTCTGGATCTTTATTGGCAGAATATTTGTAAAAAAAGCAAGTGTCACATTGTTTTTAAGTTTAATCTTTTCCAATGAAATACTCCACTAAACCTCACCTCTCCACTGCTTAATCTGTATCGGTTGTTGGCCCCATTAGTTGTAAAATATTGGCATATCGGATATCAGCCGAATATCCAACATCCGTAGCAAAATTTTATTTCTGTTGTAGATTTGCTGCTTTGCTGTGGATCATTGTCCTGTTGCATGACTCCCTTTCAGTAGGGCTTTAATCGTCAGACAGATGAGCCTCACACAGTATGATTCGACGTAAAGAGAAGGTATCGGTCAACTCAATGATTGTAAGCTGTCCAGGTCCTTTTGCAGCAAAACCAGTCTAAATCATGAGCCTTCCACCACCATGCTGTGACTAATTGTTTTGCTGGTTGGAGTCATCTTGATGCCATGTCCACTCCTGGGAAGCTGGCAGCTATCTGAATACCTTCTACTTGTGGATAATCTCTATCACTGCAGACTGCTGTACTCCAAACTGGCCCAAAAAGGTTAGTTAATCATCTGTATTGAACTGGAATCGCCATGCTATTGTTTCAGTTCTTCTGCAAAGGTGGAGTTTTCAACACACTGTTCCTGATTTTGGCTTAGAAATTGTTAAATAAGTGATGATCACATGGTATGATAACCTCATTTTAAGACCTGATGGGATGAGGTTGATTTTTATTATGTCCTGATTAAAACAGTTGATACTGGTGTGCTTTATTTTTCACATGACCATATTTAAAATACTGAACAGGCATTACTGTTAACAATTTTAGTCTTGCAAACAAACTTGCCCTATATACAGTTGTGCTCACATGTATTCATACCCTTTCATTAAAGAAGGGGAAAAAAACAGCTGCCTGTAAAATAAGATGAAATTGACTAAAGTCATAATAAATAAATATTTTATGAAAATCACGACATTATTTTCTCATTCTGGTTTAATAGAAATATTTTTTTAATAAGCAAACATATCTTGAACAATCCTTTAATGTTTCTGCTCCAGTCAGGTGTTTTCTGTTCCTCTCAGTCAGACTTCTGCACCTGTTGACAGGTATTTTGTCCCACTGTTCAACAGAACAGAAATATATATATATATATATATATATATATATATATATATATATATATATATATATATATATATATATATATATATATATATATATATATATATATATATATATAATAAATACAATGAATCCAGTGACCTGTTAAAACCACAAAAAAAACAGGCTCATGTTTCCAGGAGAAAATGAGTCCCTGTGTGTTGTGGCTCAAATATATGGTGAAACAGAGAGATGCATTTATGTGCATTTATCTAAAAACTTTTGCATGTTGTAAACGGTCTAATAAAGCCCTTTAACATACGGATGCATTTCTGATAGCATGTAACTGATCATCTTTGACATTTTTAATATGTAACCAAAACAAAGGCATAATGACCATGGAACCAGGACACGCTGTGATCATGCAAATCCTCAAAATCAAAGTAATCTGCTTATATTTCCCCAAGTGTGACGTCACAAATTTCTCACTTCAGTTTTGCTCAGAAGTAATTAAATACCAAAATATTCTATCACTAAGTAGTCTTAGCATAATAAAAAGGTATCTGGAACTGTTTTCCATTTGCTTGGTAAATTTCATGAGCCTACAGCCTTGGTTGAACTAACTTAGTATAAAGACTGAAAACTGTCATGATATGACATTTTATGTGTTTATCTCAGTTTTGGTTTCCTGTTTTATTTTGTAGTTTTTCCCCCGTTCAGTTCCCTTGCCTTATTTCCTGTGTTGCCTTTGTTCCTATTAATAGTTTTCACCTGGTCTCGTTAGTTCATCCATTTCCCCTGTCTTGTTTTGTTCCTCAGTATTTATAGCCCTTGGTTTCAGTTCTGTTTGCTGGTTCATTGTGCTTGCCTCTGCATTCAGCATTCCTGGCTCTTTTCCAGCATTTGGTTCCTCACTTCCACCACAAACCCATGACCGGAAACATAGAGCAGCTAGCTTAGTTCAAAGGTGGCAAAATCCACTTTTGCAGGACCTCTTGGCGTAAAGCTCACAAATAAACATGTTAATCTCATCGTGACAGTGAGTCTGCCCGGCTGCTAGCACAAATTCTGTCAACAAATAAATAGTCTAACAACCACACACACACAGTCACAACATGGCTTGACATGAGAGTTTAGTTCAGACAAAAACAAGCAGGTGTATTTTCTTCTGTTTCCAGAGGCAACAGAAACCATTTTCAACTCCATAAATAATTCACTGACATTAGGACAGCATTCATTTTTACACTCAGTTAATTCAAGTTGATCTTTCAAAAGTACAATCTCACATAAAATATAAACCAGTAAGCAGTGAATAATTATGTAGAGTGTAGTTGAGTCTATGGAGGCAGTGATCTGCCATAGTTCATGCTTAAATGTTAATCTTGGGCCTTCGCACAAGTTGTCATTAACCTTTAGAGCCTGAGTAGCATGGATCAGTGCCTCATTGAGGACTCATGAAACCATTGCTTTCTATGGAAAAGACCATGCATATATATATATATATATGCATATTCTATCTGTTGGTTTCAAAGCCAATATCTGGCTCACCACCAATATTTGTTTTGACATATACCACACACAAGGGAATTGGCTCATTTAAAACATGCATTTTTGTACTGCATAATTTAAACGAGTAGATTATGGAAAGGTCAAAAGCATAATAGATTTATACTCTGTTATTTTTAGTAAGATGAACAAACTGCATAACCCTTGAAAACATTTCTATTGTTTCAGCCAATTTATAATGATTCACACACAGAGCCACGACTCAGTATGGTTAAGAACAGACAACTAAAAACATAGTTGCAACAACATGCAAATCATCTGGAAATCTTATATCAGACAAAATATATTGTTACAAAAATGACTAAACATGTTCAGGATTCTGAGGGTTAAATGGCTTCCCATAGTCTAAATGCATACATGTCACTTTAAGTCAAGAATAAAACAGATATAATTAGCTTATTACAATTAGGGATGCACGGATACCGATACCAATACCGATACCGGTATCTGTATTGGCTCAACACCAATATTAATACCGTGTGTACGCGTACTTGGTATAAATAAAAGTGTACCGATACCACAACCAATACCACACTAGTCAAGTCAGCACAGATGTGTTTGATGATGTACTTCGGACATGTTTTAAAAGAAAAAAATGCCTTGAATGTTAAAATGTGACATTTTTTGTTACACTAAAAGCTCTTGCTTTGTCTTTGTTTCAAAACCACACAAAACCACACATTTATAGTTGTATTTAGGTAAAATGAGCCAAATCAAAATAAAACGTGTTGAAATTGTTAGATCTGTAATGTTATTATATTTGTATTGGTGAGGTAACTTTAGAAAGGATGTGTCATTTATTACAACCTAATGCAATCCTACACAGTTATAACAGCAATAATAACCATAGTTACAATAATGTTCACATAAACAGATTTGGTATCGGCAAATATCGGCAGATATTCAAATTTCAAATATCGGTATCAGATTGGAGCACCCAAAAAGTGGATTGGTGCGTCCCTATTTACAATATTCTACCTCATTGTTTTTCTTCCACAGCCTTGCTTTAATCCTTTAACTACCTTCCATACCATTTGGTAGCCCAAAATATTTATTGATTATATTTCATCTTATCAAAGATATCATGAAAATGGACCTGTCTGAGCCATTTAGTTTGTTTATGTAATGCCAAATGTAATTGTTTTTTTGTTTTTTGTTTCTTTTTTTACAGTTTTATAGTTATTCTGCGTACTGTTTGGAACAGGATCAGACCAGGATGAACAAATGTGGTTTCACTGCTCTGACTTCCTGCCAACTTATTGAGTTAGTGTAAGCTGTACTACAAGCCCTCTGAGTAGCGGCCATGCTTTACTAGTACTTGGCTGCAGATTTCTAGAAGCGGGAAAACTGTCAGAAACAAAATCTCTTTCATCACCAAACAATGTCAACAACCTTAAAATAAGGACTTGGTTTTCTGTATCGCTAAATCTCACTACATCGCTTAAAATGTCCTAAACAGCAGAACTGTGCAGCCGCCTCAAATTTTGCAGTTACTATAACAACACACATGACTACGTAATACCAACAACTTGGCAGTACTTAATCCTAACTCTTCATAAGATTTAAGTTCAAGAGTATCACTTGGCATTTAGCCATCTGATTAGATCTGCATTTTTCCCAGCTGGCACAATGAAACCTCTGAATGATGGGATGAAGTTAAGCAATTTAGAGAAAATTGTTTGATAGATATAAACATGTTTTCCACTCAGAAGCTTTATTTTCATCACTTAAAAAGACTGAATATAACCAAATCTACACCAATGTGCACATGTAGCTTCTTTTATTCATCACTGCTGACTGGTGTCATGTAAAAAACCATGTAATGGCTGCCAGCAATATGTCTGAATAATCCAAAATCACCCTACACTGACCTCAGACAGCTGGGATGTGCATGAAATATCCCAAAGTTCCTCAATCAAAAGAGTTAAAAGAACCGTTTTAAGTTACACAACCAAGACAATAGTTCTGCAACCAGCGGCGTGGTCTCCACAGAAACCTAACCTCAGCATCAGAGAGATTGACTGGGATGACATGAGACTGAATATCCTCTCTGTTTATGTTTAAAGTGTGTTAACTGTGGTGTGTACTAACTACATATTTTACAAAGGCTCTTTAGTTTGCACCACTTTCTCACAAGTGTCTTCAATCAGCAGTATTCATTATTTCTCAGAAATTAAGCAATCCTCCTATACCAAGTTGTTAAACTTGGGTACTTGTCTGTGAGATATTATGTGCAAAACAAGTCAGCTGTTCCGTTATTTATTTGTACTTTCTTTGTTTGTTTTTTTTTATTCCTCTAAATAAATCTACGGTCTCAGAAAGGTGAATCCAGACAGACTGACTCTGACTGTCTGGATGTCTTGTGAGGAAGCAATTAAAAAAAGCAACTAGTGCAAAGAGCTAGAATAATAGGACTAGCAAAACCAGGGGCAAGTGGGCAGAAATTTGGTTTTGCCAGATTCACAAATTCGTTGATTCTCCTTTTTTTAATAAACAAAACTTGTTGAGTAATAAGCAAGTCTTTTTAAGGGAGTTTGTTTGTTATGTTTTTTCTGGCAAAAACTTTGAAATGTACAATTTTGGAGAACACAACTAGAGAGAACTAGTAAACTTCTGGACTAGGACCTTTAGACAAGTGAAAGTGTTGTAATCTGCACGGGTCTTTAAATGCCATCTTTTTTTAAAAACAAATCAAAGCTAACATCTTCTTCACAATTATATATACATATATATATATATATATATATATATATATATATATATATATATATATAGTGAGAGAGAGAGAGAGAGAGAGAGAGAGAGAGAGAGATTGTGCTTTCTGCTCCATGACTTTCACCAAGATGTATGTCATTGAATCACTGGACTCACCTCCTCAACCAGAGCCAGCATACGCCGAGTGCTCTCCAGAGACTGCAGGGAGAGAGAGCAAATTATGAGCTGAGAGTCCACACGACACCAGATATAGACATACAGTGCATCATCTGGAACAACTATCACAAGGACATCTCAGTGTAGTCCCAAGCTGAGCCAATTTAAAAGAAAAAAAAGATTGATAGGCAGAGTGAAATAGATAAGCATTAATACACTACGTTTAAATTCTGCAGAAAGACAAATGAAACTCCCATGTAATAAACCCTTATTAGGCCTTTTTGCCCATTTATATGACCAGTTATCTGATTTTGACCTTATTTCTGCAGAAGAATGGAAATTATCCATTTGTTAAACCCAATTTTACCACAGATCATCCTGTTTTTGCTTTTCCTTTTGGAAATCTTTCATCTCTGAATTCCCCTCTACCTCCCAATGTCTTACACTCCATCCATCCATCCATCCATCCATGCATTCATCTATCCGTCCATCCATCCATCTGTCCGTCCGTCCATCTATCCATCCATCCATCCATCCATCCGTCCATCCATCCATCCATCCATCCGTCCATCCATCCATCCATCCATCTATCTATCTGTCCATCCATCCATCCATCCATCCATCTATCCATCCATCCATGCATGTCTTTTGGCTCTGCATTATCCCTCCATGAATGTTTAATAAAGCCATTTGAGCTGCTCTATTATTCTACTGCACCGAATTATCTCCTCTTCCTGAGCTCTCAACTCATCAAAAAGGGCAAAGTTCCTCCTTATTAAAGAAAAAAATTTATCTTCATGAAAAGACTTAGAAAACGTGCGGAAATAAAGTCACATTACAGTAGCTGTCTCTGTCAGTCTGGAGGTGTTCCTTTAGTGTCTTTATAAAATAATGAATTATACCTCCAAATCCAATTAAGCTGGGCCATTGTGTAAAAAGTAAATAATAACAGAATAAAATCATTTGTAAATGTATTGCTGTCAATTGAATACACTACAATATATTTAATATTAAAACTGATCAAAAGATGCCTGAGACATGCTCAAAAACAGCAGACACAGAATCATGTTTACCAAACATGACCTTTCATTCTTACAACTCTCATTAAGCATTTGGGAACTGAGGACATTAATTGTTCAAACTTTGAAGGTGGATTTCTTGCTTGATGTACAACCTCAATCACTCAACAGTGCAGAGTTTCATGCTTCATATTGCCCCACACATTTTCAATGCAAAACAGCCCTGTAGACTTGTTAGACTACCGCAGTCTTTTCCACTGTGTCAGTCTGTTTCAGATGAGCTCAGGCCTTCAGAAGCCGATGGCATTCCTGGGAATTGTTGATATGGCTTTCATTTTGCACAGTAGAGTTGTAACTTGTAGATGTAGCAACTAACTGTCTTAACATACACTGTTTTTCTGAAGAGTTGCTAACCTTGGTTAAAAAAAACTTTACACAATGATGGGAGGGGGTGGGGATCCAGGGACTGAAGAAAAAGGGCTTTTAAAGTTGGCTTTCAGCCTTGAAGCTCATGTGAATCATTTCTCCAGGTTTTCTAAACGTTTTGACGATATTATGGAAGCTAAATGGAGAAATCCCTGAATTTCTTGCAACTGTACATTGAGAAATGTTGTTCTTATGCTGCTGGACTATTTGCTCATGTTATTCACAAAGTGGTGAACTTCATCCCAGCTGGTGAACAACTGAGCCTTTCAGAAATTCTTCTTTTATGCCCAATCATGACACTCACCTGTTTCCAATGAACCTGTTCACCTGTGAAATTTTAAACCAGGTGTTTTTGGAGCATCCCTCCACATTCCTAGTCTTTAGTTGCCCATGTCTCAGCTTTTTTTTTGGAAAATAATGCAGGCATTAAATACAAAATGACTGTATTTAAATACATGTTTTAGTTGAATTATTTGTGTCTGTACCTC
This sequence comes from Telmatherina bonti, assembly GCF_933228915.1. NCBI lineage: Eukaryota > Metazoa > Chordata > Actinopteri > Atheriniformes > Telmatherinidae > Telmatherina > Telmatherina bonti. The sequence goes on along the minus strand of NC_136619.1, from coordinate 13,153,073 downwards.
ATCAGCGATCTGGTCTGCACGTGTCTGCAGGTCGGCCAGCTCATTGCGCATGTCCGCTTCGTCTGCCATGATGACTGATGAACTTAGACCTCAATCAAAAAAGCTGTCAGGGAAAGAGAGAGAGAGAGAAAAAGATGGAGAAACTGAACATATTGATTGTACCACAAAAAGCAGGGTGATGGAGAAGGCATTTAACATGTTGTGGAGTTCATCTTCCTGATGGAGTATGGAGCAGCCTCACAATAACCCCAAAAACAAGATGTTAAGCCAAAATTTTGAGAAGTGAATGATGTGACTTGGTTTTAGTTGTTTGCTAATAACTGAAAATCAAGGGGAAAATAGGATGATTGTGTAAACATCTCTCTTTGAGAGAATAAAGCTGGATTTGCATGTTTATTTATTTAAGTAAGTAAATGTTTATTACAGAAGGGTAGAGCTGTCATCCCATTAATAAAAATGTTGCCACCTTATCATGTTATAACGTGATAGTTTTATTGTAGAAACGTGAAACGTATCACGTTATAACGTCAAAGTTTCATTGTAAAAACGAATAACCACTTGAATGCAGCTAAGATGATGCAGTTTGTATTCATAGCGATTCTCATGTTGCTCAAGTTGATCAATCAGAAATTATGCCATTTCAAGAGGACCGGACTCATTCTTCCTTCTCTACAGACCCATATCATTTTAAATTACGCTTAAATTATGCATACTTATTACAATGTCACCCAAAATTTTCAAAAGCAGCAAAATTTCACCATGTCTCAACCCAAGTATGAAGTCAAACTTCATAATTTCCTTTAAATGAGCCATTTGTGATCTCCTATCCACACCCCACACACAATTTTCTCATCTAAAGTCAAAAATGCCCATATTCACGTCCTCAAACATATCACGTTATAACATGATACGTTTCATGTTATGAAACGTATCATGTTTCTTTACAATAAAAGTATCCCGTTATAACATGATAAGGCTCTACACTTCCATAGTTTATTTATATAGCACCTTTAAAAACTTAAAACAATATGAAACATTACAAAAACATAAATACAAGTAAAACTAAGTAAAAGCAAGATGAAAAAAGATGTTTTTGCTGCTTTTTAAAAGAGATCACTGACTTTGCGGATCTCAGGCTTAGAGGAAAGAAGTTCTGCTGCGAAGGCTCTGTCACCGTTAGCTTTAAGCTGTGTTTGTTGAACAACCAGCAGAGCCTGATCAGCTGATCTCAGACACCTGCTGGGAAAATATGACTGTAAAAGGTCTCTGATATATCCAGATGCGTGGTCATGTAAGGCTCTATAAGTTAAAACCAGAATTTTAAAATGCACTCTGTGATTGATGTGGAGCCAGTGCAGCTGGATAAGTGGAGTGACAGGAGGGAATTTTGATGATTTGGCTTGCAGCCTCTCAGCAGTTTTCTGGACAAACTGGAGACGGACAGAGATATTTTGCTTCAGCAGATGATGGTGGAGTTGCAGTGGTCGAGTCTAGAGGAGATGAAGGCATGAACAATCATCTCCATCTCAGATGGCAAAACGACTGAATTCATTTACAGATAGCAGTGTTGGAAATAAACAAAATGAAATAATAAAGCCAGAGAGACAAGATTTCTCATTTAAGATGTGTTTTTGACAGCATGTGAAGAACAGCCATGACCAATGGCCATGACTTTCTTTTGAAGATGGTTAAAGTGACATTTCTGTTATTCTATTGGCATCAGTGCTAACTAAACTACTTTGTACACCCTGATAGGAAAGTGTGTTTTTCTGAGTCGCATCTAATTCAAAATAAGAGAATTTCATTTAAATAAAAGATTTTTTTATACAACATAAAGTTAAAAGTGCTTCCTAATTAACTTTTATGGTGTACAAAGACTAAAAGAGAAATATAATATGTTAGATGTCAGAGAATAGATACAGATTGAGTGTCAGCAGCAAGAAAAAGTGCGAGCAAAAAACCCAAACAAGGAAGCCATATGGAGCAACAATAGAGAGACAGACACACCAACACACAAAAGTCTTCCATCTCTCTGTTACACATTCTGATAAATATTAGTCTCATCAAAGTGTCCCTTAAAAACAGACTGAAGGACTGTTTTTACATCTACAGTTAAATTTCTGATCAATAAAGTTAGAATATGACTAAATAAGCCCTCACAGCTGCACTGAAGCGTCTTTTTTTAAATCATAGACTAAAGTTCAGTTCATGGTTCCTGACACAGAGGAGTGTGTTGTATTCTATAAAAAGAGGAGTCTGTCAAAATCCTTATCCTACAAAAACTGTGAGTGCTAACAACCACATAGTAGACAATTCATTGAGCTCAGTTTAGGAAGCTCTTCTGTTACTGAGGCTCTGATACAAACTGGGACCAGCAGAGCATTAACACTGAATAATGGTTAAAAACCTCTAGTGAGAAGAAGAAGTACCAGGGGTCTATTTTTGCTGCGCTCATGTTCTGCCAGACGGTATTTCACACAGCCACACATGCAGAGATGGAGGTATGCGCCATGAAAAATGTATGTGGTTGTTAGTCTGCAGTCTGACACGGCGACGTCCTGCTGCTGCTGGTGGTTGGGATGAAGGTGGAGAGGACTGAAGGAACATTGGAAACTAACTCAGACTCTGTCTCTTTGCTTCATTTTCCACCTCTGTCAGTCCGCCACTGTCCCGCTGAGCAATTAGGATGTTAAAGAGGCAAATAATCAGATCTGTTCCAATCAGAACACATTTGTGAAACTAATTCCTACTAAAGAGTTTCTGTTGAAATTTAGCTCATCACTGATAAAAAATTCAGCCACCCAGCAGCTTTCAGCTCGGGGATCATTAAGGCTTTATGTGATCTAATCTACTACAACATACAGGGCAGCGAAGAGACTCAGAGACCACTGTTGTTTGGAGTCAACTGGGCACTATGGTGAGGGATTTTTATTAACCTGCTCCAGCAAGAACATATAAAATCAGTAATAAAGCTTCTTGATTAAAAAAAAAAAAAAAAAAGATACATTTCTGAATTATATGTTCACTTCAGAAATATTTAAGTTTCTAACACATGAAGATTCCACAAAAACAACAAACTTGACCTTAAAAAAGCAGGAAAAAAAACATACGCATTGTGTTTTATATAACAGACTTTGAAACATGAATGTTCTCCTCATGTCCTCAATCTATCTTCCTGTCACAAGATCTCAGAGTGAAGCATGTACAAGGTCAGTCAGAGCCACAGCTGGATGTCTGATAAAGTGTCCTTTTGTACTGTCTCACCTTCTGTCTGTCTGTCTGCATCTGTCTGCATCTTTATGGAGTCGTCATAGCAGTTAATAATTGAACATGAGACCAAAAAAAATGGAGAGGAGGGGAAAGAAACAGCCTTTCCAAAGTGCTTCTCCAGCTTTCATGGCCTGTGTGTGTGTTTGTGTTTGTGTGTGTGTGTGTGTGTGTGTGTGTGTGTGTGTGTGTGTGTGTGTGTGTGTGTGTGTGTGTGTGTGTGTGTGTGTGTGTGTGTGTGTTTTGGTCTGCTATGCTTGGTAAGAAAAACTTTAAAATATTTATGTTGACATTTTATATTTTGGCCATGTGAGTAATGCTGTAATCCACAGATCCTTACAAAGTGTGCAGTGGAACAAGTGCATGTCTTGGCAATGTTGCAAGAGAAACAGAGTGACATGGTCTGCAGAAAGAGAGGAAAGTAAAAGAACTGAACTAAAATATAAAGGTTTTCTGCAGAAAGAGAGGAAAGTAAAAGAACTGAACTAAAATATAAAGGTTTTCTGCAGAAAGAGAGGAAAGTAAAAGAACTGAACTAAAGTATAAAAAGCTTTGTTAGGGGGAAAAACAAGACTGCTTTTTAAAGCCCAAAAAACACTTGTGAAGGTTAAAGGTGGATCTGAGAAACAATCAGTGTGAGATTTTTTTTTTTTTTTCTCTCTTTTCGCCGGAGGTTGCTGCTTGGCTGGTACGCAGGCGATCTAACGCAACAGCGTCCACACTTTGCGAAATATCTCAGGAACCACACAACAAAACTTAATGGGGAAAATTGCTATCACAAGCACACTCTTTGGGTGAACTATATATATATATATATATATATATATATATATATATATATATTTTTTTTTTTTTTTTTTTTTTTTTTTTTTTTTTTTTTCTCTTTTGTGAGAGTGTGAGATTTGTTAACAAAATGGTTTAATACATGAAAGATTTATTTTAAATAAGGATTCAGGATATTGTTGTTTGTCTCTGCTCAGGTATAAAAACAATTTAGAAGTGTCTACATGGAACGGATCATTGGCTAATGCCCACATGTCGACAGCGTTGTTGTGGTGGTCAATAGGAACCGTACTGATAGTGATGAATGATTAGAATTCATCATTTAGAGAAAGCTCTGTGTGTAGGGACGACCGCTTGTCTCTTTGCACGTATTCATGTTAACTCACACACACACGGCTCAGGTTTGATCCAGTCATTTTCTACAATTTAATCAAGTTTTTTTTTCTGTGTAGCTGTTGCTCTTCCTCAGTATCACCGTCTTTCACACAGTTAATTAAAAGTGCAATCAACACTTGAAATGATTTTTTAACAGGCTTGTTTTTTAAACATGTTTCATATCAACTGCCCCCAAAACAGCCAATCTCTCTCTTTACTCCTTTTTTAAACCTCCTTAAGCCATGAATGTTGAATATTACAGTTTTCTCAATAAAATGATTTTCTGCTTTAACTTAGTTTGTTCAAATTTTTTCCTTGTTTGACTGAAACTGATCAAATTTATTACTAAAACTTATTTACCTTTAGCGGTAACCCTTTTACACCAAAGTTTATTTAAACTTACGAAACAAATAATTATTTTCATTACTGCTTACTCTAGTTAAGGGTTGCAGGGAGCTTATTACAGCAGGCGAGAGGTGGGGAACCCTGGACCGGTCGTCCGTATGTCACAGGGCCGATAAAAATAAAATAAATACAGGAAAAAGATCCGGACAAAACAAAAACAAGCATAAAATAAAATATGATCAAATATTAAATAAATAAATAATAATAATAATAATAATAATAATACATAAAATAAATTAATTAGATTTTTTTTTTTTTTTTAAATTTAAAGCCTGGAAATGGTTTGGAGCTGGCCTGAGATGAAAACCATCCCATAATGGGGTCCGCTCAGGCCTGCAGTCAGTCATACAAATATGCCACAAAACCTATTTTTTTTATATAAAAAAGGATATTTTTGCTACAGAGCTCCGTTCTATTTTTCATAGACCAATTCCTGTTAGACCCCATGCTGTTTTTGCTCGGCCACTCACTGAAGCAAATTGTGTTGCCTGATAAGATGGAATTACTGTGCAAACTTCTTCATATGGCAAGAAGGTGCATACTACTTCAGTGGATTCAAGTACAGCCTCCATCTGTCACACAGTGGTACAGAGAGACTTTGAAAGTTTTTCCGATGGAACGTCTTAGTGCCCTTGTTAAGGGCAACTCAAACACTTTCTATAAAACATGGCAACCCTTGCTGGACTACTTGCCTCAGAACATTGCCGAGATACTTTGTACAGGAGGCTCACATTTTCTGTTTAAAGGGAATACATTGTAAAAGCTCAATGTCACATACTATTAGGACATATTGCGCTGGAAATGCATTGATTTGGACTCTGTAATAGTCTGTAGTTATTTAGACATCTGTGCTGTGCTGGATTGTCTTATGTTGTGTGTGTTTTAAAAAAAAAAAAAAAAAAAAGGATATTTTAACTCTCTACGATGACAATACAAAGACAAAACAGTTAATTATGAAAAGAAGTAAAAGAAAATAGAACAGAAAATGTGTTTCTTCTGTCAACATTTTACTTTAAGCTGAAAAAGAACCACATCATCGTTCTGCTTCACGTTTTTTCCTGACCTGTCCGTCCGTCCCACTCTGAACATCGCCACCTCTTTAACATGCTTCACATGTTTCATGGACAAACACACGCGCGTGCAGCTACAATGAAGCTGACATATAACAAGGTCCGACTGTCCCATCCCCCACCTGCGGCCCTGCCGTCACTCGTCTTGACTGACAGCTGCTGTAAGGCCTGAACTGCCAGGCTCAGCCTGTGGAGAGATTAAAGTCAGCAGGGAAAGAGGATTTGGTCTCCACGTTTTTCTCTCTACTTCCTCCCTCTCTCTCTCTCTCTCTCTCTCTCTCTGTAACACTCTTTCCTGATGATATCTCCTCTCTCTTGTCTTCTTTGTTTCTCTTCACATTCTTTCCACGCCCTCGCTGTCTATGAATAGATGGAGTGCATGTCTAAGAAAAAAAGAGCTTTACTGTATATCATAAAAGATTAAGTTAATGAATCATACTATTAACTTACATAAGAGCCTGTTTTGCTGATTTTTTTTTTTCCTTTGCTTTGTTTTGCTTTCCAATCACAGAAGCAACTTTTAGCTTTACACAGCTGGGTTTTGGTTAAAAAAAACATACATATTGTAAACAGAATGAGCACCAAATTCATGCCAAATGGGTGAACACACACTTAAATGGCTGAAAGGGCACCTATGAATTATTGATTAAAATATTAATAGCTTTAATCCGAAAAGCTGTTGAAGGTTAAATTGGAAACAGGGTGAGAGAAGATTTGAAAAGAACCGCAATATGACCTCAATGACAAAAACAGTGAAAAACCCTGGAGAGAAAAGTAACAAGTCACTTTTACCAAATAACAACGGACATTACAGCTGTTTAGCTCCACCATCAGATGTAATCCTGAACAGTACAGAGACCAAATCCAGCTGCTAAATTGTAGAGTTGCACCTCTGTCATCAAATGATGGGTTCTTATTGTCTTTCACGTCCATCATTACATGTTCTATATTTATTTTCTACAAAAATCACAGTTTTATGTCATGTTCTGAGACTCATTTGAGCTCGTAGGTTTCTTCCTTTGTGTGTATGAATACCGCACAGTAGAACAGAGCAACACAGAGTTATGGCACAAAGCTCCAGAAGGGGAATGGATTAGCACTGTGATGATAAGCCCACAGAAACACAGCAGCAATTTGTAGAAGAATCCAACAGCAAGTTATTTCAGGCAACAAAGACAAATCCAGTTACAGTACACAAATGTAAGGAGTGTGTCTTTTTATTAAAAAAAACATAGTCTTTTAAATAAGAAAAGCTGTTTTCTTTTTAAACATAGTGTTAAATACTAGTCTCACTGTGATTAAACACTGAGATTAGCTGTTTTTAACAGCTAATGGAGATCTAAATAAGGGAAATTAAAGGTTTTACTATCTTCCAAAAAGCTTGTTATACAAAAGGAAATTTCAATCTCAAATCTTTAGTACAGTCTTATCCATCCATAATTAATGACAGTCCTCAATTTCTTCTACATAATTAAAAACATCTTCAGAAATAGTTTGCCAGGATTGTATAATCAGAAAACTTCTCAAAGGTGTTAAAATGTAATAATAAAAACAAACAAACAGGTAAACATGTAAAATGTCACCTGTGTGAAGAACAGCCAGAACTGACTGACATCTGTGTGAAACAGAAAAGTAACAATGCTATCTTCATGGTTTCTGTGACATCATTCTGTTTCTTATCTACATGTTTAACCATAGAAAAGCTCTAAAATGTATTCTGCCTTAATGGGAGCTACCGATCACGTTGCCTCTGCAACCTGCAGAGAGCTCATAAACATCATGCTGGTTGACAAACAAAAGTTCAGAACTGTGGAAGCAAAACTGCAGTGTTACGGGTTACAGAGTCATTCTTGTACTACAAGAGTAAAAACCTTTATCTCAACAATCGTCTCACTTTGTGTCACTTTTGTTTACAAACCATGGCACTCACACAAAATACCAGTTTAGTCTTGGTTCATCGTGCAGTTTATGTTAAGATGTAAACCAGCACAACAGATTATTTCAAATAAAATATTAAACTTTGCAGATATCTCATCCTAAATCTGTATTAAACCTCACAGAAACACAGAAGCACTAAGATATGTGTGTGTTTTCACAGCTTTCTTGCTTTCAACATTGGGGGAGAAACTTAAAGTAATCACTATCTTTGTACGTAGTAAAAGTCTTTTTTTCTTTTTTGTGAACAATTAATTTAACACAAACTGACAGAAATCTCAGGCAGCACCATTACCTACAGTCCATTAACCTGTACGTAGTATTTGGACCCATAGGAAAGTAATAATGATGCATTTGACAGATAATACAGGATTAAAATATATTTACCACTGCTTTCCTTGTCATTTTACCATTATAAATGATATTTATGCTGCAATAAAATGGTTACAATCAGTCAAGCACCAGATTTATTTAAGATAAACAATGCTTTATGAAGGAAATAGGACATGAGGACACAGAGGCAGCGTTGAATCTCTCAGTCAGGGAAACCAGGTCAGCTTGTCAGTTGTTTAGCTGTGTTTCTCACGGGCTTATAAAGGCACTAACCTAAATGTGGGGTTTTTTTTAATAGCTCATGCGTTTTATCCTTTTCATGTGTTTTTTTTTTTTTTTTTTACAGCATTGTTCCAGAGGTGGTGGGAAATGAGAAGGAAATTAGCTTTGCTCTTGTAGAAATGCTCCGTTTCTTTGTATGATTATAAGTAAACCCGGCTGTGCAGAGCTGAGTGGTGAACTCTGAGCTGCCACTGACTTTCTGAAAAGGTACAGGTCAGCCCTGCACAAATACATGAAGAAGATGTAACACAGCTGAAAAAGACCGTGACACAGTGGGAACCTTTTGTTCTCATTATTGTATAACTTTTAAAGAACACAAAGTGCAGAGGGTAAGGCGGGAAACATTGTAAGTTTGTTAAAATAGACTGGAAACCACAAGGTGGGTTTGTTTCCCTTTAAGGTCTTGATCTATTATTTTTTTGTAAAAGTAAATTTGCAGTGACTTTGATTAATTTTGTTTAAATTGGTCATCTTCTCTACTTTGTGCACGTTCACGAGAAGAAAGTCACATCCACCTTCACTGCTCAGTATAACTACTCCTAGCAGCTGACCAATCAGACGCAGCCCGCAGGACGTAGGGCGGAGCTTTCTCTGTTCGCCTGTTTCTCACAGAGGCTGATCTGAGAGGATCGATACAAAATGAATAAAGGTGTTTGTGAAAAATGCTAGATTATTTCTTGCTCTTCTGCATCCACATATTAAAATACATTTGACTGAAACGTGCAGAGCCACTTTAAAGTAAACTTTTTCCCCTCATTTGTTCTGTTTTGTGTGCCAGATTTGACCTATATAGCATCATTTCTATCTTTTCACATGAATTGTATGAAATAAAGATAAATAACTGTGGAAACACCAGTTATGACAAAAACATTCATGGCTTCAAAACGATAATCATGTGTGATTATAAAACACATTCTGCACATTTAGAGACAAAGTGATACAGAATGCAGAAAGACCATGTCACGTCATAAACTACACAGAGTGTGAAGGTAACACTTTCCTTCTGAGATGCTAAAAGCTGAAAACATCACTGTAGGTGGGTCTAACATTTTACCACATCAAGGCAGAACCATGTTTCATTATTCACTGGAAAGAGCCAGGTCCATATTACTAATGCAACAGCAGGATAAATGTGCATACTTTATCTATGAGAGAGCACGTGTTCTTGTGTGTGATGCTCTCTATGACGGCAGGAGAGCAGTATGTTAACAGTAGAGGTGGAGATCGGTGGTCCGACATTTACGTTTGCAACCCGACTGCACCAGTAAATCAGTAAAACACTCTTCTGCACCTGTATTTTAGCTGTACCTTGAACGCATCATCAGTGTTTCTTAGCATTTTGTTATAAGAACATACAGGAGCCGGGTGGTGCAGCTGCAGCAGGCAAAGAGCAAAGATGGAGGGAAGCACGACAACAAGTGAAGAGGAGATATTCAGCATGTGTAAGTTTTATAAGTCTGTTGTAAAACATTGTAAAATTCCAGCCAGAGAACACTATTATTTAAGAAAAGGGCTGTTTGAATGGTCTGTGTGTGTTTTTGTTTCTTTTTATTTGCATTAAGCAGCCAAAGAGAAACTGCTTAAATAAAAGTGTTGTGTACATACAAAATGAGGTTAAAAAATGTGATGAAAAAACAGTTTTTTATTCATATTGATATTTAATAGTATATTATTTTAGTTGGATTTATTGGTTTGCTTTATGGAAAACTATCAAACATCAAACAGGAGAAACCATGTAAGTGTGATGCTCTTAAAAAACCATGTGGGCTTTTAAAATCTTTGTATTGTGTTGAATTGTTCTGAATCACATAATGAATCATTCATTCATTCATTATCTGAACCGCTTAATCTGATCAAGGGTTGCAGGGGAGCTGGAGTCTATCCCAGCAGCCTGCAGGCAAGAGGCAGGGTACACCCTGGACAGGTTGCCAGTCCACTGCAGCATCATGAATCCTATCAGAGTGAAATGTGTTGTATAAAGTCAAATTGCTGTGAAACCAGAAATGTAGTGTTGGATGGGCATCTCATGTATCACATCAACCTGATATATGACCCAAAAGCTGAGCCTGGTGAGCAAATGAGTTGGATTTAAAGGTTTTCAAAATGTGCTCAAGTGGGAAATGTGTTGGGGAAATTCCACCCAATTATTTATCCATCCCTTCATTAACTTTACTCACTTTAAGTTATTATTTCTGGAGAGGCTATCCGTCCATCGTAGAACCAACACACTGTCACACACCCACAAGGAAGTTATAAACAACAACAAACCTACTTTGCATGTATTTGGACTGTGGGAGGACGCCAGGAAAAAACACATACAGGCAGTGACCCAAACTGACCAGCAGCCTGCAACCTGTAGCTCTGAGATGTCATATTCTGGTCTTAAAGTTCCGATGTCCTGAAAGTTTTAGTTGGTTCCTGCTTCAACAAAACTAATTCACATCAAATCAGTCCAACAGCTTGTAGTCCAGCCATTATTTGGACTTAATCCAGCATTTATTGAAAGAGAAACTTCTAAAACTTGCAGGACAGTGGTCCTCGAGGACTGGAGTTTTACGTCCCTTCTTCGCCTTTTCTGTGAGGAGACAGATCTAAATGTAACTTTAATTTTATCTCCTTTCATTTTAGCTATTTTTTTTATTCTTGTATTTCTTTGTGAAGTCTGTTTTAATGTACTTTTTAATGATTCTCATGCCCCCCACTGTAATTCTTTAATGTTTTGTTTAAAGCACCTGTACATGAATTGTGTTATACAAATAAACTTGCATTGTTATGCTAGTGTCTGCTTACTTTGTGGTTAGTTGTTTCAATGAAATTCACACACAGTTATACAGTCATCATGTTGTACATATTAAACATATTTGTGTTTGAGTACCCAAATCAGAAGACACCCCCAAACACTGACGCAGAATAGAGATGAGATGATCAACATGCTCCAAGTACATTCTTCAATTACTGCTTGCCAAGTGCGATAGTTGAATTTTCTGTTTTCATAATTGATTATTTTTACATCAACGTGGCTGATAAGATTGGAATAAAAAAAAAAAATCTGTAAAAACAGAATATAAACTTTGAATAGTTTGATTTTCATCCCTTTATGTTGGACAATGAGAAAATTAGAAGTCAATTAAATGAATTTAAGAATAAAAAGGTACAAGAAAATAAGAAGATATCAGCTGGAACCACAAGGTTTTTATGCACACTTAAATACAATTTGTATCTCTACACAAAAACAAAAATATTTCTGAAGATGTTCTGGAAAGGTGGCGAGTGAAGACATAAATGTATTTGTTTGTGATTTCTCACAAGACCTTGAAATAAAGAGCTCTGACATGTTGTGTTGTTTTATGGCTCAAAGCTTTTCATGGAAGTGTTAATAAGCTGGCAACAAATCAGCAAAATAACAAAAAAAAAGTTGCTGCAAATATATTTATTGAGAACAATTAAGAGAATTACTGTTTTGCTAATTATTTTCCTGTAGGTCCTTTAGCAATCAACTCAGAAGTACAGAAACGATGTCTTCTTGCCTATCAGCACAGGGGGCCAGTAAAAGTAGAGCTTTAATGCTGAGTTAAACATGGGGTCAACAACACCTCTGTTATAGGAATAAAAAAAAAAAAATTAAAAAAAAGCTGTCAGATGCAGCTAGTTGGTTTCTGTCCGGGAAATTTCAGTAAACTTTGAGATATATTAAAATTAAGAAAAAGAAAAGGTGGACATAAGACCACAAAATAACAATACTTTCTGAATAACGTGTGTATTACTTTCAGGTGCCACTCTGTAAAATGATCACATTATTACACTGTAATACACTGTAGTACAGTGCATACATGTATTCAGAGATCCCCTGCTGCTAAAGGGATCATTTTCTCTTCCTGAAGTAGGACTGTGTGAAGCACTTAAAGAAGCATCTTACCTGTTGTAGACTGTACAGAAAACAAGATATCACATCTTTCCTCCTCAGAGAAATTGTCATTTTTGTGTTGCTTTTGTAACTAATCATTGCTCCTATTTTGTAGTTTGGGGTTGAACTGTCAGTCACAGCTGATCTACAGCAGGTCAATACCTCACTAATTTAACAACAAATACATATTCCTTCATGCACACGAGGGAGCAACGGCCAGAGAGAAAATCAGGACAACATTATTTTTGCATAATCTTCCGAAATAGTTAGAAATCATATAACATAATATTGCGTAAGTTATATATTTGTATTCTGTCATGACTTTATTCTGTATTTTAATGTCTCCAGGTGTTTTTAAGTGAGCAATAACAAACATACTGATCCATGTTTTTCAGCATGGCAGCTTTGCAGCATATTAATAGCTGAATCACTGCTGACAGAGAAATGAATCAGTCCTAATATGAAGTAATGATATTGTCAACACTAACCTAATGTGCAAGCAGGTATAATAGTTTATAAATCCCCTGAAGACTGACTATGAATATTTGACTTAAAGTAAGTCTTAGTGCACACTGTTTGCATGCATACTTTGCATGCATAGATATTTGACTACCTTTACTTTTTGTTTCTTTGCTTACAAGTAATTCCTGTCACAAACACACACAATTATTCTGGTGTCACAAAGGTTGCTGTTGAGATGCAGAGGCTGATGTTCTTCTTTTACAAACACAAGGTACGTGTGAAGAAAACATGCATATAATCACTAAGGGCTTATGCAGATGATTCTACCCTACCTAGTCAGGTGTGTGCAGACAGATGTACAAAAAAAATTCATATTAAAAAAAGCCATGAGGACAAAGTACTTGTCTTTTCTAAGACAACCTTAGCTATATACTCAGCCAATCAGATTAATATCGCTGCAGTGTATCAATTCCTGAAGTTTCTCTCTTTCACTTTATAAACAAGCCAACTGAAAGTTTTTTGATCACACAAACGCAACCAAAACTGCTGACCTACAAACACTAAATATACAGTACAGCAAGATCTGACCTGGGCAGAGAATATAAGGAGGGCCTGAGGGACAGACTATTCAGACCCTTCACAGACCACTTTCTGCCTGACTGAAAATATACCATGCATTTGCCTGAATGCAGATGCACACAAAGACATGGACTTAGGAGTACTCTACCATGCTTTACCCATATAAAGACCAGATTTACTAAAAATGACAACTCAGTGAGGTTGAAATCCAGAAAAAGTGCAGAAAGGCAACTCATCCCGCAAGTGATCTACTAACACTTTGCTGATCCATTAACACAGATGTATTCCATAAAGACTAGAGCAATCCAATAAGAGCAGGTTAGAGAGACAAACCCATGCCACATTTATAGCTTACACTTGTTTTCTTTTGGAGTGAAACATGAATATCTACGTTAAACAAATAGTAAGAATGACAACAGACTGCATTTAATCAAATTACATCTAAAAACAAATTGTCCTTGGCTTGTGTTGTACTGCATGTCATTAAATACATATCAAAGGGATAAACCGGCCTCTAATTTATACATACAAAGCTGATCCAGAGTCATATATCACTGCACCTCTTCAAGTTATGATATACTCCTGTCAGGTTGGATAACTGCAGCTTACAGCCAGAAATAGCTGTCATCATGTGGTACTGAGTCTTCACTGAGTATCACACTAAGTTCCTACAGTTTTACAGAAACATGGCAGAAAACATGAGTAAATCTGGACCTAAAGTACCAACACACATGTAAGCAACATTAATATGTCAATTTAGTAATACTACTATGGTTTAAAAGTGAGAGAGTAATTAAAAACAAGCATAGATCTCACTGGAGTCAAAACATTTATTCAAGCTTATACAACTATCCTTTAGGAAAATGTAAATCTGATTATTTAGTTTTAAATCAAGCAATTTCACAATTAGTTCCTGGAGTATATAATTTCTAGTTCAATGCATAGAAAAGCTGATGTTATCTCAACTAAAAGCTGATAAAGTAAATGTAAACTAAATGTTTTTAAGCACAGGGTAGATGTGTTCAAAAAACAGCTTTATATTCCAGCCTACTGACTGCTATCCAGGTTGAACACAATGATTAAGTGTGAATAGAGCAAGCTTGTTTCCTGCCGACAGCAACGCCTGCCGTGACAATATGGCCTCGCTGAATTAAAACATTCCCTATGGAGAGGCAGGACAGACACACAGAGAGAAATCTGCTGTGGAAAATCACAGATTCTTCTGGGGAAAGATCAATTCATTAAGGAAATTATATCACAAGACGCGTCCTAAATACCTAAACATTGTCAGCGATGTTTGACAACACTTTTTTCATGTAATATGACTTTTACATGAAAAAACAGCTTGTTATTTAGATTTCTGACAAGGTGACAAAATGCAGCCGTCACTCTGTGACTGAGCAAATACTTACAAGATCCACCATCTGGCATCCAGTGCAAAAAAGCACGATTTAAGATGCCAGGCTTCGCTTTAAACACTTTAGCTGTGACAGGGGATTATAAGACCCCAAACAATTGGAAGGGGCAAGTTTCCAACATTTGGTCATTTTTATTCCATTTGAGCAAGAATGAAAGAGCAGATTGTCTTTGTGTCATTTCTTGGTTATGTAATCTAAAAGAGAGACGATAGAAATCTACGACAGGCCGGCTGTGGTTGAGATGCTCGGATTAACCAGAAAAAGGGATGGATTGAAAGACAAACAGGACGAGGTGGCGAAATCAGTCAGAATAAAACCGAGTAAACATCAACATTTCCTTTTTCGCTGTTCAATTTTTATCATGTAGATAATTTTAATGCACTCTTAAACCAAAAATATAAAAGTATAAAAATATATAAGGATCCATGATTGCTACCCAGAACGGAGGCATCTCTACACGTTGTATGACTTGTCAACTTTTGCTGTGATGACCGTAAAGCAGACAGGACTGAGCGGCGTACAGGCCGGCTGACATGACAGTGTGGGATGTACAGGAGATTCAAAGCAATCATTTGTGGCCTGCATGGATAATCACTGCAAAGCCTCACTGTCCCATTCACTGAGGATAAAACCCACTGGATTAATCCATGGGCCTACAAAACACACACACCTCAAACACTTACATAACACGTGGACTACTCTTCCTCTCAGTCTCTTTACTTTCCATCATGCATGTTTTCCCTTTTCTTTCACTTCTCTTGGCCTCCACAGATTCTTACTCGCTTTAGCTCAATCTAACATACAAGCAATCGTAAACACACACACACACACACACACACACCACCCTTTCCTGTGTTACATCTTTGCTCTGGTGCTGCATTCACACTTTCAAGTGGACACCTGTCAGCATGCTGTTCTGCACATGTGTTGTTTTCATTTTGTCTTTTTTTTTTTTTTTGGTTACACATTCACATAGACTGCAATGACATAATGCCGCAGGAACACATGGCATAAGTGTGCAGGTTTATAACAGTATTGTATTTTTTTTTACATTATACTTATTAAATATGAACAGTGGGCTTGCAGTAAATGTAAACTGAATGCACACATTAGTAGCAAACATGCAAGTCTAAAAATCTTCATGGTTTCTTCACAGATATATTTTTTTAATTGATTTCTTTATTTTTGATGCTGCAAAGAGGAGAATATCTACAGAGAACAGCTGGAATTACTGGAATCAGATTACTTCAGCTAAGCCATGTCATCCTGATCAATAAGCGGGGGGATCATATCTCAGTTTCAGGCATCTAAGAAATAACTCGCTGTTGGAGCATTACGATCTAAATACAGAGGTGTGTGCAGCTCTGTGCAAAGGGAAAAGGAGATTTAGATAACTCTTCAAGGTTTTAAAAGGAACAATATTCAGTATCCTGCAGCGCAGTGCATGGCATTTATACTTGATGTCCATAAAATACCTATTTCAATATCTAATAATAAAAAAAGTAAACTGTTTCAAATGTCTACTGGTCGCCTTTATGAGTAATAATCTCCTTTACTCATCGTATGACACATCGCTACATTTGCTGCTTTATTCACATGCTAATCACTGAAAACCAGCCATAAAAATCACAGGAACCAATACAAATCCACTGTTGTCAGAGGTCAAAGACTGCAGCAGACATCTTTAAATTACAATGACTCTTTGGGTTTGATCACATCTATGATTTAGAAACTAAAGCAAGTCTAAAGTTTTAGTTCTAGAATGAAAAAAACTGTGGGAAAATCCCACATTTGGTTGCAATTAGCCTACACTGCTTATTGCAAAGTAGCTGACTGCAGCGTGATTGTCCAACTGTATATGTCACAAAATAAGGAAGTTAAACGCCAAGTCTGTTTTTGAGTCTGTTTGACACTTTTGTGTCAACACTGAACTTAAATGACTAAAGATTTGTCTCTAAATGCAGATATCCTAAAGGCCTCTGAAACATAAAAAAGCACTTAAAGTTAGCATCAGCTTAATGTAACAAACACTGATATTTATACAAATATCAATGCTTTTGATTACTGCAAATACTGTTGTTTGTGAGAATGTGCAAATGGGACAAAAGAAAGAAGAAGAAATGCAAAACTTGATGGAAAAAGACAGTCAATTTGAGCTCCTTGCTCTTTTCATTGCTCAGCCATCATAAGTGAGCAACAAGAAAATGAAGATGGTAATCACCGAGCTCAGATGAGAGGAAGAGTGTGTTCTTTTGTGCATAATGTGTGTGTTTAATCAAATGTAGTGGGACTGAGCTAGAGGCTGGTGATAATTTCTGACCTTTTTGTGATGGAGTGATAGAGGAGGGTTGCAGAGGGGGTGATGGTTGGGTGTCATTATGTGCCAGTAACTGCAGGAACCATTTCTCACTGTGAAGCTGATTGCTGTGCACCCTTGGTTTTTAGTTCATCATAACATTTCAGCTCCAGAGCAAAACTCGATAATAAAACACCTGTTTCTGTAAAATTTCACCAGCAGCAGAGCAAATTTTAGCTGGTTTTTAATAGACTTTCTTTTCCTTTTTGTGTCTGGCTACTGATTGCCGATTGCAACTTAGATACACATTGTTCACTACAAATAAGACCACAAGGCCAAACAAAGAAAAAAACACATGTGCAGACCTGCTTAAGAGTCAGCCTGAGATTTGCCCTTAGTGACATGTACATGATGTACAGGAAACAGGGGAAGCCAACAGGTTATAACGTGTTTTTGTCAGTGTGTTTGAACTAAAAAGTCTTGTAAACAACAAGAACAGTAACAGCGCTCATCCCTGAGATGCTGTATATGTCTGAACAGTAAGCTACAGCAACTTATTATCTATCTCTCTCAAAATGTTTTACCTTTTTGTGTTATAGTCTCCACCGAATAGAAGCAAAACACCTCTAAATTGTGTGCCCTTGCCAATATTTGTAGAGTACAGCTAAAGAATACACTTTTCCTCTCACAACATATAGTCTATAATAGTGCCAACAGATGATACACACTATGTTCAGAGAAAACATTAATGAGAGGGTTGCGGAAAGTTAGGATTACTCAGAATCACAGCCAAAAACACCCTCCTACCACTACTCCTGTACTATGGCTATAGCTGCTCCATTTCACCAAACAACAACCTTTATCTGAACCTAGGTTACCTGCTAAGACGCTCCCAAAACAAGTGATAATCATTCACCGTAAGATCAACTAATTCCTGGTAGCATGATTCATTGCCTCTTTCTGTTTACCTCTACAGACACAGAAACTTCCTCATCAACAAATGATGCCAGATTCCGTGATTTAAACTCTCAGAGAAAGTAGCTCCTTGGTGGGTGCTGTCCGCTCCTTTACGGTGTTGAACAGCGGCTGGATGGGCGGAGTGATCCGGAGCTGTCCGCGGTGCTGAACCTGATTACTGTCTTATCACCGCCCTCAACAACTGTTTTAGTTCTGCTACAAATTCAAGACAGTTTATTATTAAGTTCATTTCAGTAGTTAAACTGACTAAAATAAAATTATAAAGCCAAAATTAAAATTAAAAAGCCAAAGAATATGTGTCCATCGCTAAACAATCTGCTTATGTCTAACTTCAAAGACGCACATGGATACATTTTTTAAAACTTAAATTTCCTTTGAATGATAATTTCTATAATAAAAAAAACGAGCCTGATTAAACATACCTTCAACTTTCTTCTTCCCTTGTTCTCCTTGTTGTTTAGCGGTGCGAGTGTCTTTGAGCGGGATGAAAATGTCTGTTCGTTCCACCGCTCCGTTTCACGGGACTGTCCCCGGTGGAAACACACCGCCCTCCCTGTCAAAAAAAGAAAAAAAAATCGAAGTAACCCTCGCTGATTTGAACGTACTTCCGGTTGATGTTTGTCACAATAAAATGCAGACGTTGAACCGTTGACGTTACCGCAACCGCTAATGAACGGGCGCGAGCACAAAAAAAAAAAAAAAAAAAAAAAAAAAAAAACCTACCTCGCAGAGCTCACTTCAACTGTAACCGCCATTTATTTCAGTTATACAGACAATTGTATACATTTGCCTATTAAATGTCCAACTAAACTCTTTGAATATTGATTTTACATGAAGGTAGATAACTTAAGAGTGGGAAATAGTTAACAGGAGTGTCAAAAAATTGTACATTCGTACCAAAAACAATAGTTCTGCTCAGCGGGAGGTGTAGAAAGTAGAAGTAGAAAGTAGAAGTCTAGTCCGGCAGCTCTGTCCAACCAGTCCCTAAATCAGGTGAATTTACTTAGCTCAGCTCCACTGCAGGTAGATTAGCCTGTTTTTGGAAACACCTGTTATAAATGCATCAGTAGGTCTGAAAACATGGTCGGACTTCTACTTTATTTTTACTTCTACTTCTACTTAATACACTTCTTGTTCTGCTCTAGGTGAAAGACTAGTGTACTTAACTGATATTTTATTGACATAATAAATAATATTGCTATCAGTTATAAAAGTGTTTGGAACAACTTTTTGTTCTCTTCATGTGGGTATGTTTACTTTTAATGTGATGGTCAAGTTGCTCCACTTCCTGTTTCACTGTGGTAAATTTGAAGTTGCTCACAAAATGGCTGCGCCTTCTCACGTCAGAGGCAGCGGATAAAAGGTAGGGCAGCTCAGACCTGTTCAATGCCATGTTGTTCCTCTGAGCAGCCCCTCTAAACTATTTATTTTCACATTTAATTAGCTGGTTGAGCTGCAAGATGTGGCAAACCAAATCAATGAAAGTACTTAAGAAATTATATTGTGTACTGAAATGTGACATAATGTGAGGCAAGTATAATAAACCAACGAAATAAGGAAAAAATAGAGTTTAACTCACCACAAAAGGCACCGTTTTAAAAGTAAACAGACAAAAACAAACTGGTATACACCATTAGAATTCAGTGTGACAAAGTGCCACAAAGAGAAAGAAGAGCCAAAAGCACTGTTTAGTTCCCTTTCATGCTTTCTATACATTTGACCTTCCTTCCATTTGCCTGAACTGAAACTCACCTGCTGGCACACATACACACACTGCCATCATCACTTTACAGTTTTCTCTTCCCGTCTGCAGACGCCTGACCTTCTGATGACTGATACCATTTGAAAGGATGAGCTATTAGAGACCATGCTGCTCTCTGTGTATGCTTTTTCACTTCCATCTCAGTGCATTTTTAAATAATAAACAATTTGCACCAGACAAGTGAGACGTCTATTACAAGAGCACTGATAAAAAATGCACATTTTCAAATGAACTCACTTCACACTGCATGTCATTCAACTCGCAGCTCATGGCACAGTGAATAGTGCATGTTAGTATAAAGGATGCTAATATATGAAGGCTGTTATGCACACATACATGATGTGTGCATGATGTGTGCATGAGCCTGCATGGTTCCCTGTCATTAAGTCTGACATTCTCCTCAGTGTGCACAGCTGTTTGCCCCTGAAGTCCTTGACTTTACATAATCAGATGTCTGAATACTGAATGCTATAAAAGTGACAGAAACCAATGAAAGACAAATGTCTCCAACACAAATAAATCAGGTTTTAACACACTGTAGTAAATCTTGGTGCCCTTGCAAGACACTTTTTCAGAGGCTGTTTATTCTACTTGACTTGTGCCACCCTGAAATGTCAGCATTTTAAAAGCTGTAAACATTTCAAGATATTGTCCTTTACCGTAAAGATTTTAGCAAGAGTGTTTTAGACATAAATTCCAGCTTATAGGATTCTTAACCTTCAAGGATTTTTCCCTGAATTTAAACACACTGTCGGAAATGTTCAGTAAGAGCCTAAATAATGAGTTCAGCCTAAATAATAGAAGTTACAAGGTCCTTTTTTTCCCAGTTGACTCTGAAAAGATCATGTTAAAGAGTTTGTGTATGAATGGAAAAAGGAAACGAAAGGGTAAATTAGTCGCACTGATGTACACATTATTTATACTGCTCTGCTCCATCTACGTCAATCACACTTTTCAGTTTAGTGCATTTATGTTGATTGCTCATCACTCTCACCTCCTGCTTTTTTTTTCCTTTCTCCTTACCTCTCAACTGTCTCCATCATCTTCACCATGGAAACATTTTCTTTCCACATCAGAACAGCCAGTGAGTTATTAGATCCATCCTTTGCATGATAGGTTGGCCTTGTCTGTGTGTACTTAACAGCTCAGTAAACAAATTATTTAAAGGAGAAGCTTCTAATTAAATTTTTCCAGGAAGAGAGCAACATTTTGTTTGTTTTGCTGTTGGAGTGCACGTTTTAGATACGTCCAGATACGTTTGCGTACGTATTCATCATCATCACACTTTGTTTTTGCCCGCTTCTGTACATGCGCATGCAGTGTAGATATGCAACTTTTTACACGTCCAGTCAGCTGAAATGTGATCATCCCAAAGGGAGAGCAGAGCTGAAGCACCAGCCAGAGAGGATCACAGTCTCATATTTGTCTGAACATGCCATCGATCCAGGTAATGGAAGCACTTTGCTTTCAGCTCCACATCTCTCCTTTTATTATGCCAACAGCTCCACAGCAACAGATGTACCGCACTTGTGTTGGATGACTAGTCATGCAGGAGGACAGCAGGAGAAGATGACCAAATTAGGAGACAGAAAAAGGCAGGTTTGGTTACACAACTATTGTTGTGCATGCACTGCAGAAAGTGCCTGTTATAAGAGGGAAATTAATAAGTTCAATAACTTGGGTGAGGATCAGAAGATTTTTCCGACACAAACATCTTATGTGAAGCTAAAAAACTTGACTGGCCTGACTTTCTCACATCTGCAACAACAAACCACTGACTGCTTGAATTACAAGTGTTAGCAATGTCTGCTACAAAGCAGTGGTCATAATACAAGCAACCACAACAACCATTCATTCATAGGGGTCAAACTCTGGCCCACAGTGTAAGTATATTTGACCCACGAGGCAATACCAAACAACTGCTAGAACTGGGCCGCCAGTATTACACAGCACATGTACTGCCAATATTAAAAAATCCCAGAACGCTCTGGTGGTGGTTTGGTGTGCCCATCAGAAATGACTTTCTCCTCTGACCATACTCATGTCAACTTCAAGTTACAGCGGCAGAGACGGCAAATAAAGCCCGACCCTTCAATGAGGGAGTGTTTATGAAAACATGCATGATGGAAGTTTGTAAATGCATGTGTGCAAAGAAAAAAAAAAAACAAGCATTTTCAAACAATAGCTTGAGTAGAAATATAGTAGCTGAACACGTGATTTTACCACCAGTGTATGAGGTTCAGGGTCACGCCTTTTTCCAATCTATATCTATGTTGGCCTTTGACTTTGTCTCGTTTAAAATTTTGACCCACTGTATATTTGAGTATATATATATATATATATATATATATATATATATATATATATATATATATATATATATATATATATTATATATACATATATGTATATATATGTAAATTTGGCCCACTGTATGAGTTTGATACCTGTGAATGAACTCATGTGAAAGGCACAGAGAGGACACGGAGAAGTGCTGGAGGTGAACAGTAAACAAACACCTGAGAGCACTTTCATTGATATCTCTTTCATTGTGCCACTTTTACACAACTGCATGCTGTTTAAATATTTATTTTCACGTTGAAAAATCCCAAAATATGGTGATAAAAACAAAATCACTCCAAAAATCCAATCATATTTAATGCAACACAAACCAAACAATCAAAACAAACAGTGAATAACAACTGTACAATATACAAACATCAGTTCAGCATGAGAATCACAGTTTTTCTTCAGGCATTGATGAAAAACTGACTTAAAAACTGAGGGTTCATCAAACTTCAAAACTGTAGCTTTTCTGGTTTGTGTAACTTTTACACAGAAAAAGTTATTTTTTATGCTTTTAATAACAGATATTAAAGAAAAAACGGTTTTAACATTTTAATTGATCATAAAGTTGCTTCGAAACATCAAATCTCTTAAATTTAACTGAAAACATAAACGCTGACAAAATTTTGCCACCTTGAACAAATCCATAAAAAGTCGTAGTTTGGACACACTTTCTCATTTGAAATGAATTGGGACAGTGTGGATAAGATGCTACTTCATCAAGGATGTGCAGTCCCGTGAGACTTCTGTTGGGGAATTACTGTAACAACGCTCTATGCCTATCGCTGACACAAAACCTACACTAAACACACACATGTTCATTTTAAATAATAATCCTTCAAATATTCTTCAATGCTCAGTTAAACAAACCACACTAGATATAAGTTTAAACCTCATGGATGACCACAATCAATGTGATGTGTCTGCTATAAGAAAAAGAAAGATTACTCCAAAATAAAAATAAAAAAAAACAACAGAGTTTGCTTTTAAAAGTGCTTACATTTGAGTGGGGGGGCTTGTAGTTTAAGTCTAATACTGTTAGTAAAAAGACAGAGTGGTGCACCTCTGAGACAAAAGGATAACCTGTTCCCACATTAGGGTTAAAATGTTACCAAAGGAGCAATCTGTCAATCATCTGACCCACCGGACATCTGCACAGCTCACCACAAGTGTGGTCCTTTATTTTGTAATGAGGCACCAAACTTCTGCACACGACTGACTGGTCACTGTCTGGTGATGGATAACAGGACGGTACAGTTTCTGTCACCCTCTTGGTTGGAGGTGGTCAAAGGGAATTATGTCAACCCTGGAGGTCAAAGGTTCGGAGGCAGTGGCTCGAGCAGCAGTAGGCCACAAAACTCACAGTCGTCCTGAGGAGAAAGGATTTATAATGTCAGAAGAAAGTATGTTCAGCAAGAAGCATTTGACATGAGTGTGAAGGAGGATCTAAACAAGAACAGCTGGAAGACCTGACCTGCGATGAACTCCTGCCAATGCAGTGTCCCGGAGGGGGAAAAGTTTGGGGTAGATGATGGTAAACATGGCTTGGCTGCAACGGTGACAGTGACCTAGAGGGAACTGCAGCAGGTCCAGCAAGCTCTTTGGGAGGCTGATGGGAGGCACCAAGTTGATCTCTGAAAATATAACGTAGCTGACTCTCAGCCAGTTCACCTTCCAAGTGTTTTAGTAACAGAACAAGTGTTTATCCTCACCTACTGAGCGGTGGTGGTAGATGCGGTGCAAAGTCCTCATAGCTAGCTCTTCCAGGGGAACTACATTATCTGTCTCTGAACCAATCACCTTCACTTCAGCTGGCAGCCCAACCAAGGCCTCGCTCAACACCTCACCCAGCACTTCACCCAAATCACCCTCCAGGGCTCGAGTTGATACACCACACCTGTGGAGACCAAACAAGCACAGCAAACATATGTATCCCACTGTGGCTGCATGTTTATAGCAAAGAAGAAATAAAGTGTGTTCAATGAGAGGCTTCTTCAGGTCCGATGTTAAGACTGAAAGAAACAGATCATTCCTGCCATCAGCCTCCGGAACAAGACCTCTTCAAATTAATTATTATCTACTACAATATTGAATTTCCCTTTGGGGATTAATAAAGTATTTTTCATTCATTCATTAATAAACAGTATGTTGGGTGTTAAATGTAGGCATGCGGGGAAGAAAATAAACATGCAAAGGCAGCTTTCTCAGTGGATCTGATAGATGTTCATAACCAGTTAGTGTTGGTGTAGTTAAACAATCAGTGTCTCTATAACACCCTATAGAGAAGTTTGTCTGTTCATCTTCTTAAACCAATATCTTAGCTGTGTTAAGTGTGTTACCCGCTGCATCCAATGACTTTATTATACAAGTAGGAGGGGAGGCCTTTCAGGTCTACATTGTTGTCCACGAACACAAACTGCAGCTCCCGTGATCTGCCAAGATCTGAGACACACACACACACACACAGACATTTTTTTTTTTTTAAAGGTGGGTCATTTACTGAATCTAAAACACTACAGCAGATAGTGAGTAGTGACCGAGTGGTAGGAAAGTCAGCCGGTTAGCAGCCATGGAGAGCTGGTTGAGGCGGTGCAGCCAGCAGAGCTGTCTGGGAACGTGGCTGAGTAGGTTGTGATCCACTGTAAGATTCTGGAGGGAGTGGCACCGGTGCAGCCGATCTGGCAGAGACATCAGCTGGTTCATGGCCACATCAAGAGTTTCCAAGTCCTGCAGATCGCCGATCTCTGCAGGTGTTGGATATGCACGGAAAAGTGTTGGAAACAGGTCACTCAGGATCGGATCTTGAATGTTTGTTTTACTTAATCATTAAATTATAAAAAAAAATCTTACAACTCTGAAAGCAAATACAAACTAACTGTTGTGTTTCCCATAGTTACTTTTATTTCTTATGATCAAAGTGGATTTTATGGATACAGAAAAACATCGACAGATTAAATACCATAACAAAAATAAAAAGTATCAGACGTCCGGTGTGGCTTCAATTAAAAATAATACAAAAGTCGAATGTCTTAATGTTATCAGGAGAGACTAAATCACCTGAGGCTAAAAGCTGCTAACTGTAGTGTTATAATTATTATTATTATTGTACTTATTTAATGTTCAAGGATCATATAACACCAAGAACAAGAATTTCATGTGGCTTATGGGTATTTTTTCTGTAATGTTGACAGGAATTCAGCAAAAGCAACTATGTGTTGTTACAGCAGAGCTCTTTCGCCCTCTGCTGGCAAATAAAGGTACTCAAACTTGACTTTGTACACATCTTTTGTATCAAAAACAGCAACTAGAAAGTAAAACATTGCTTCCTAACAATGAAAAATCATAAAACTACAAGCTACAAATGACTGTAAAGGATTGGATTCTGCTTTTCTGATGTGATGAAGTGCATGTGAGCTGTATGGCACAAAAAACACGCATCCAAACATTGTGTTTAAATGGTTTTAAATAGCTAGAGCACTTTTCTAAGCTTTGCATTTTAGGGTTTTATGTGAGATATAATGATACTAAATAAAACTTTTTTTTTTAAAAACAAAACTGTATGCTTCTGAGTGTGATACTGTGTCCTTTTACCTGGAGGAAGGCTTTTAAGCTGGTTATTGGACAGTCTCAGGTGTCGCAGAGACCTCAAGCGGCCAATCTCTGGACAGAGGAGCTGGAGGGCATTATTGCTGAGGTCCAGCGACTGCAGTCTGGCCAGATTTCCAATAGCTGGGAGACAAATCAGCAGCGCTCTTTAAATTCAAATAAACAAACTAAAGAAAGCTCAACACGAATGAGCAGTGATGCAGTATATCTCTTACCTTCAGGAATAAGGACTAAGTTGTTTGAGTGCAAGTACCTTAAACAGAGGGGAAAAAATCATTTGGATGGGCAAAAAAAACCAAATTCATCCACGCAGATCACTCATCTTTGCAGGATACTTACAGCTCAATGAGATTTGGGAGCTTCTGGGCGAGATTATCAGGCTGATAAAGAAAGCCAGAAAACAGACATATTTAAGTATCTTGACTGCACTGAGTTTAGCATTCATGGTTATGAAATCCAACATACCAGTGTAGTGAGTGAGTTTCTTTTCATGTACAGTCTCTCTAAAAACTGCAGTCCTTCATCTTTCAGCAGTTCTACCGGGAAAATATTCAGGTTTTTGTAGTTCAGAAAAAGGTTTTTGTGGCGCTCCTGCTTGGCCATAAATATGGTCTCGTGAAGTTCTGTTGCCATTTCTGAGGAGAGATCTCCTTCTAGGTGGAAGAGACTTGGCAAAGCCTGCTTATTTTATGGCATTACCGTTTCTAGAAAGACAGAAATGATCAAGACATCACACAACAGCACTGGGTAGTGAATATCTTTTATAACAAAACAGCCAATTAAAATCATCAGAATACTGCAGTGTCTTTCGTCTATATAATGTCGCCATCTGCCAGTGACATACAATAGTGTGGTAAATGGCTTAATATTACGTATTTATGAAATAAATACATTACTTTGTTAGACATATCACCTTCTTTATTAGTGTACAAAAGAATTTGCAATGGGATCATGTTAAATTGTGCTCTACTGTTATATGTATTTTATTTGTATTATTTTTGCATTTAATGCTTGTTTGGTTTTTGGTTTTTTAATGCTCCGTTGTATGTATTTCCTTTATCTGGTTTGATTAATTACTTAATTTATTCTTGTATTTAGATTATGGTGAGGTTCTTGATGAGCCCTTAAAGGGTTTCCAACCTTCGCAGCACTGTAATTTAGATTATTATTTTTACACGTATCATTTTAATCTTTCCTCTACTTTTCTCTATGACTGTTGTACTGTTACTTTTAAAGTGCAAACTGAAATAAACAAATAAACACGCCCAGTTGAGGCCCAAGTACGGCAAACACATGCAGTTTGGACATGAAACGAACTGTACAGATAGTTACACCACAGTGTAGTGTGTCTTTCTACTGGTACCACTGGCTGAGAGATGTTAGATATGTTGTTTCACAGTGTATCATTAACAATTTTCACAATGTTGTGGTGGGGAAGGGGATCTTTGGAACACGCTGGGCCCAGGGGCCTGTGGACTTTTA